>NC_142381.1:11222469-11522469 GCF_059441005.1 Hippichthys cyanospilos | reverse complement strand
GCCCAGTCCAAGCAAATTTAAGATGTCGGTCAGTAAAAATGACACTTGGGCCTTGATTTAACACCAAACCCTTCACAATAATGCTCATAAGAGAGATGGATTCTTTCATTAATTAGTTTGGGCACTTTAAGAGCTGCTGCTGTGATTGGCTGCGTGACAACAAGTGGACAAGAACACTGGGCTCCTTTGAAACGCTTCAAGAGGAAGTGGGCAAAATGGGCAAAACTGGGAGAGCAGGAAAGAAAATATTTTACATCCCAAAAAATATGATGATAGAAAGGCCGTTTTTTTTCTCTCTCTCACACTAAACGTGTTTGCGCATATTCACGAGTTACGGAAAAAGATCATTGTTTAGACACATTTCTAAATAAAAGAATTTTTCATTGTGATGACAAGAAATTTGGGGTTTTGGTGTGGGAAAATCTTGACACACCCCCACCCAAAAAAAAAAAAAAATCTTCACTCAAAAGTGGAAGCTGTTGTATTTGCAGAAGAAAGATGGCCAGTGCGACTGTATATCTCATATGTTTCTTGAAAATGAATGGTGGTTCTTGCAATGTAAAAATTTGATTAAAATTCTTGATTGGTTGATCATGTCAAACAAGCACTCGATTTATTTTCTTTCTGATAAGATTTCAATTGTTTATTGTTCTCACTGGACAGGATAATTACTTTACAAAGAAGACAGAGACTCAGCTAACAAATGTCTCTCGTTTCTTGTTAGTTTACAAGTTACTTTTCTTTATTTTGTTTATGAAACAATAACTTGATGACAAAAATTGTTATTTTTCTAATCCCATTTACTTGAGACGTCACAAGCTCTAAGACTGTGAGGTTTTAAACTCTAATTGGCATTTGTTGGCTAGCAGGATTTTACAAACATTGACAATAAGTAGAAGTCAAGCATATTTACGAGGAATCATCCGATAAAAATTTGGTGAATTTCCAGACAAAATTACTGCTAGATGAATATATTTTGCATTTTGCCTACAATGTTCTGTGTAAACCAGAAAGTACCCTAACAAGCTAACATATAAACAAAGACAAAAACTGTGTTCCAAATTCCAGTTTGTTAGTTGTTATTTATATGTTCTAAGTTTGGAAGGCTAATATGAAATTAAATAAATAAAATGAAATACAAATTAAAATTACATTGACAGAGTTGTCTCCTTTCTGGACTCCAGGATAAGCTAATTAGCTTCGAGCTGAAAAGCTGCATTACCCCCCCCCAAAAGGGGGAAATCAGTAAAACAGTAAACATTATTGGACAAACAAAGGATATAAATAATTTTTCGTCATAAAAATATATCTGTCAATCTCCACCTGCTAACTTAATTCATTTTTGTTTTTTTTGCCATCTGTCCACGGGGAACCACAGCAAAGTGCTTGTGTGCTAATGACAGGGCTCGCTCGCTTTCACAGCACTCGTCCAGGCCTCTGTGACACATTGACTGCTTCTTAACTTCACAAGCATGCATCACAAAGCAAAACACGGGGGAAAAGTTCCATCCTTTGTGCCAGTACAGTCATTTGGAATAATCACATCCAGAAATTGGATTTTGCTCACCACGAAGTAGTGAGTACACTGTACTAGTAACTTTTCTGTTGAGTGTTGTGAGGTTGTGTTTAACTACATATTTTACATTTGGAAGCACTTGAAATATGCAAATTCTTCCCAGAATACTTAAAAAAAAACTCATTAACAAACCTTTTTATTTTGCTATTAGCTTGGCTTAAATCTGCTGTCTGCTACCAATTTAGCACTGCAAATTATTCAACACGAATAAATGAGGTAAAAAAAAATGTGTTCAGAATTAGTTGAATATTTAATATACAATTAATTTGCAATTAATTTTCGAGGGGTTTTATTTATAACCAGAACTTGTTCTGTTTCAAATTTACATTACTATTTTTTTTCCTTTCTGCCTTCCAAATGATTCAAAAATAGCAATTTTATTTCCTTTTATTTAATTTTTCAAAAATCCAAATTTATTAGGTAGATGTTCATTTATGACCATATCTATTGCAATTTTACCTCACTAATTTTCTTAATATTTTCCTTCAAATAAAATAATAAAAATAATAAAAGAAACAAACTAAAAACAAGGGGGAAAAAAGCCAGAAAGGTTCCATTTCGACTTTGCCAATTTCAGTTACTGCGGGAATTTTCGGGAGTATGACCCCCGCGATAAATGAGGGAACAGTGTATTTAGAAATATTTTTGATGTCTTATTCACGGCATTGCAGTAAGTGGAACTGCGCTGTAGCACGTCTTTATGGCCAGTCCGACCCTTTTTATAACTGAAACTTAAGTAAGTCAATGTGCAAACGTTTAATTCGTATTTTTAATTGATTTGATTTTTTTGACTAATTAGACTAATTAAAATTAATAACTAATCTGTGTTTGACTTATTCATTATTTTTTCAAGTACTTTTTTTTTTAAACAAAAAGAGCAAGTTTTGCAATGTTTGAGAATGTAGAGTATAAATCTGTCCAGAAGAGGGTGCTCTGCCTCTGCGTTACCAATTTAGGTGCGTTCAACAGAGCTCTCGTTCAGCTTGTCCTACAAGAGAGCCTCAGTGTGACAAGTTTACGCAGGCCATCTGCAGACCTCCACACCGCCATAAAAACACTAATCACAAGCTCATAAAATGGGACTCCACCAGGTCTTTAAAACGCTGAGGTTGGCCGTGCCGGGCGACTATAGCTGAGCATGAATGTACTGATTGATTAATCATTAATAATTGTTAGGTAGTATATTTTACATTTGAGGAATTTGATTTTTTTTTTTGTCGTGAGATTGTTTGAATTTATTAGCAAAGGTTTGTTTTCTTCTTTTTGTCACTTTTCATTTGGTTCCCGTACACAAAAATGACGTATATTTTTGTCCAATACAGTATTTGACATCTCTGTGCTTCCATGTCAATCTAATCCGCCTTCACTGTCAAGTCAAGCGCAATAGGATTGTTTGTTTCATCCTTGTCCAGTATTTTGTCCAATTATTTGATCTTTATACCACACGAATTTCAAGCATTGAAAGAAGGCACCAGGGAGCTGAAATTTCACCCAGATGTTGACAACATGTCAAATTTCAACATGGCACAACCACTTAGTTGGCACACTACCAGGAGTGCTCCATCATTTGGTTAAAACACTGCGAGAACGATGGAGGAAAATGACCCAAAAATGGTTAAACGAGCAGATTTGAAATTCTTCTTCACAGGCTTTGATGATGTATACATTTTTTTCTTATATTTATCAGTTTATGAAAGTCAAGTTGCACGAGCAAAACACACATCCAACCATTTATTCAGGTGCGCTAGCATTAGCTACTTCACACCAGTTGCTTTCTATTGCTTTTTTTTTTATTAGTTATGAGTTTACACTTATTCCTGCCCTCTGACAAAAAACTATAACTACAGTGACGGATGATAAAAATGAGTTTGACGTCCCTGCTTTAGATTCTACAACACGGGTGTCAAACTCAAGGCCCAGGGGCCACCAAATCATTTTATGTGACCCGCGAATACAAACTTGCAAGTTGTCATCAAACAAAAGTTTTAGGGGAAAGAAAAAAAAAACATTTGTTTTGTTGTTGTTCCAATCTCTTTTTTTTTTGGCAAGATTAGCTTTTTTCCAGTTTCCGCATCAGACACCGTTCACATTGTCATTTGTTTTATCATTCTATTCATACTTAGCTGACCTCAGCACAGTATTTACTAGCATTAGCTTTTTGTTGACACCGTAGTATTGGCTCTTTCAATTTTGGGTATTGGCTATTAGATTGGGGCCACTAGATGAAATTTGTTGATCTATTTGTGCTCTTTTTGTGTGTATGTCGAGAAACCATGTGAAAAAAAATTGAGGTTGAAACATTTTCTCTTTTTTTTATATGAGATTTTGAACTCCATAGGGAACCCACTTTGAACTCCATAGGGAACCCACGTACATTTTGAGAAATATCCAAAGCAAACAGATGCCGCGTCCTATTCAGTTTTATTCTGTATTTCACATTTCAAATGAGTGAATTTCTGAGAAAATTGCATGGAAAAAATGAACCGACATCAAATCACTTACTGGTTTTTCATCCTTTTTTCGCTCTCCTGTAAAATGAGCATTTTCACCAATTGGTCCCCACCTATTGGAACACACCCATATAATCATTATTTTAGAATGTATACTTTTATTAATGGGTAGTTACTTTATCCCTCCATTTACTCGCTTTATTTTCGTTGATTGCAGCCTCGTGCTATGATTAGCATTACTTTTGTCAGTTGGCGGCTGCTGATCACCTCACTGTGTTAGCTAGCTTGAGATTTGTAGATGCCTACAATCAGCTTACGTATTGTTAGGTTTGTGTCAAAGCAACAGTAAATCCTGCAATTCAGTAACTTTTGTACGATTTGGTTTTCTTTGACATCATGAAATAGGAGGTTTTTCCATTTTAAGAAGCCGCTTTGAGCCGCAACGTAAGTAGCACTTGTTTTTAGGGAAAAGTTACACTGTTTCCACATGAACAGGGTAACCGGATGCCTTGCTGTGATCGGTATCACTGATTTTACTCGACATGCATATCTTTGGACTCGAACAGCGTGCTGGATTTGTGACGAGCCTGAAAAACAAAACACAAATTTGTAAAAGCGTGACCTCAACATCTGCGCGTACGGCCGACTTCGCAGTCCAACGCCACAAGAGAGACGTTGATGGACAACCGCTGCCGAGCTGAAATTTATTCCAACAATAAGCTGACACATTATGGGAAATCAAACATGGTGGGATGCTACCATGGCCGATATACCACCCACTTTGTTCCCAGGCGCAGCAGGAGATAGAAAGAAGCCATAAAGAGAATGAGAGGCCTTCTGATGGAGGGGCGCTGGACCGATTTCGGCGGCCACGCCTCAGACACGATGAACGGGCACTTGTCATGTGGAGTGCGAGGCAGCTGGGGTTATCCTCAGAGACGCGGCGAGGTGAAGTGGGTGACCATGTTTGAGGTCCGCCCAGCTGTTATTGCCCCTAATGTCCAACAGATGTGCGGGAGCTCGCCCCGCTAAGTCCTCGCACATGCCGGTGAGGGGAAATCAAAGCACACACGCCGTATGCACATACACACACGCAGACTTATATGGCAGCGTGTGCTGAAATCACTGTCATTAGCCATTTAGTGAAATGATAGAGGTAATTAAGATCAGTCTTGAATTTGGAGGCAGGGCATTTTGCTCTTTTTTCCTCTTACTGGGAGCACATGTGCTTCTAAAATGACACTTGAGAAACTTTACGGGCACAATGAAGATATCTTAATTCTGTCCTAAAACCCTGAACTTATTCAAACAAGCCTTTTTTTGATCACTTTTAGGTTTGGCAATCAATTTTACTAATATTTTGTTTGTGTCGTATTTATTTATTCTGACACGTATTATAAATATTATTGACCATAGCAGAACATTGTCACCTTTTAGCATTGATTACTGACGCAAGTTTAATATCCAAGTATGTTGCTATGCCCTGAGGAAAAAAAAAAAAAAAGTGAAATTACAGTGCAAGGGGATTTGGTGCACTTAAAAATGTTATTTTTGCAAAAGTATTGCTGTTTATGTGCAGCCCATTAAAGTGCAAGAAATCATATTTGGTAACACACACCACTGCATATGACAGCAATAAAAAATTAATGCAATGAAACTTTTAAGCTCATTCGCACAAAACTTTTTTTAACTGTTCACCCTTTTCAAAATTACTATATTTACACAAATGATATTTAATGATTGCTCAATTTACTCATAATATAAATTTTTTTCAACATGATAGTAAAGTGTTCTGGCATTGCTCGTAATTACAAAAATATTTGTTACACTTTGCCTGTTCCCCATCTTAAAATATTGACCTTGTTAGAACCATGTCAAGGTTAAAAAAAACACAAGTGGAACATCAAGTGCAGAAAAAAATGCCATCGGATAAAAAGCGCTAGTGTGTGCTGGCACGAAATCCGTGCAGAGGTGCTCATTGGAGGGCCAATGTGAAGAATGCGGAGAGTTGCTTTGCTCCAAGTGCTCACAAGGGGCTTGAACCTTTCGCAGCTCGCTTACTTTGGATGGCCCCGCGGCGGAGGCAACATTAGATATAATGAAACATTCATTTCCACTCTCCTCTCTCGTTCACTTCCAACGAGGACATTCTGACTGGGACCTTTTTTTTTTGACATGTTGATCCAATGTGGAGCTCAGGACAACATGGAACACTTGATTAGCTCTTGGCTTTGTTTTTGCTGTAAATACGGGATTTTTTTTTGGGGGGGGGGGGGGGGCGTCCTTTTGCGCACACTCTACTGTAAAAACAATTAAGATGAATCCATTGCCGTTGATTCAACAAATCGTTTCCAATCGATTCTCAGCCTTTCTAATGCACATTTGAGGATCTTTTATGAGGAAGGCGCTTGGCAGAATGACACCAAATGTGACATAAATTATCAGCCAGAGATGCCAAGCAAAGAGAGTCCCCAGCATAAATAGAACGTGAGTCCAAAAATAGCAAATATATCTGCTCTATTTCAAACTCCTCTGATGTGTTGGAAAGTCCTCTTGGAATCACAGCGTGTGTATACACCACTTGACACTTTGATTTGATGCGTTTCCCTTTGACGACCACTTATACTTTTATTTAAACGCTGCTATTTAATATCGGGATAATTACACAGATTTATAGCTATTGGGAAGATTTGTATTTCTAGCTCATACCTGTGATATTTAAATAAGTAGCAGGTGCAAAATAGGGATGATTTTTTTCCAGGATTTAACTGTCATGGTGAAATTGTCAACAGATGTATTTTTTCAATATAACTGTTATTCAAATGAAATAGGATATTAGACTTGTCATTATGTTACAATTTATTCTGTGGTGTTGCTGAAATTACTAGTGACATATGAGAATTGAGACTCAGAGAGAAAGAGCTGAAGGGGGACACTAAAGCCAAAATTTTCGCTCACTATTTCTTTTTTGAACTACTATTGCTACTTTTGCACCCCTGTGGTGTGACTGACCAGTCAATGCCGTTCAATTCCTCCCCCTAGTGGCGCTACAGCTTTTGGCTTTTTTTCACAGTTTTTTTAATCCCTGTGTGGTTTTTATTTTTTGTACATGTTTTTTTTGTAAATTTAGTGAATTGTGAATTTGGTGAATGCATCTTGTGTGTGTGCTTGTGTGTGCGCGTTTGCGTGTGCGCGTTTGCGTGTGTGTGTCTGTGTTTGTGTGTATGAGGAAGGGTTGCACTTGTTTTGTTGAACGTCTCCTATTTCGTTTTTGTGGTTGCATCAATTTTTTGCTGCATTTTTTTATGTTTACACTTTTTGTTTGCCTCATTCCTGTATTTATAGCATTTGTGCAGATGCCCCTGTCGACCACTGTAGTTATGTTTTGAAGATTAACAATGTCAGGTGTGATTTGCATATTTTGCAACAAGACAGTTTTGTAAAGCACTTTGAACAAAAAAAATAATTTAATTCTTATCAGTCTGACAGTGAGCACGTGTTGGACAGCGTTGCCATATATGTTTTGCTTGCAGCTGAAAACGCTATAATACAATATATAGACATAAAAATTGTACTTGTTTTTTACATATTGCTGTCTTGTCACTTATTTAGAGATGATTAAAGTGTCATGTAATTGAACATTTGACAGATAATGATCAAATCATGCTTGAGTGATGAGGCAAAATTTGAAGCGGAAATGTTAAACATCTACAAGAATGTAGTGTAAAGTCAATATACAACCATGCATGCTTGACACTATAAAAGTGCTTGCACCTGTGGATCAGCAAGGTAAAACCTTTGGTTATTTAGTGGCAGCTGCAATGCCTTCTCAATTGGAATAATCCCTCCGGCTGACCCCACAGCTCGCGCAAACAGCTCCTATGTGAAGCAGAAGCCATGACGTCTGCCAACAGGAACGTGTCCCCCCGCTGAGAGTGCCAGGCGCTGGCCAGTGTAAGTGAGTGTGAACGTAAATAAACCCCATTATAACAGGCATCTCCCCGACTCCTGTCACACGCTGCAGGTAAACACAGGCCTCCCTGCAAAAATATCTCTGGTGGCCGCGCAATTAGATCAGCCGCCCCGACCCTCAATCACGCTGGGCTCCGTGGAAAGCAATGCCCAAAACAAAAATGTACAATAATGACTTCAGGGGTTTAAAAGCTACAGCTGTAATATTTGAGTGGAGTCACGCTAGGGGCAACCGCAAATGCAAAGTGACCGGGGTAAACCAACAATATGTGACAAAGTGTTTCCAAGCAAACAAACGGTGAGGTGTTTTCACCCACTTACGGTCCACGCACGCAATTGGCCATTGCGTCATGTGACAACATCGGTGAACAAGAGTGAATTCTGTTCGTTTGACCGTCCATATGTTAACAGGCCTCATTGAGGGCGGGTCATGTATGGATGGTGGGAATCTGCCATTTTTGGAAAAATTACATCTATGGCAGATCGATCTAATAGATTCACAAAAATTCACAATTAGACTAATTGTTCTTTGGTGTGATTGTGAGTGTGAATGGCTGTTGTATACAGTCGAACCTCTACATAGTGAACTTCAAGGGTCCGAGGAGAGAAGTTCACTATGAAGAGAGATTCACTTTATAGAGGTTTTCCTAAAATGTTCAGAATTCATTGATGAAATATGTGAATAATTTTTTAATAAATATGTAAATAATTTTATATACGTTTTTTTAAAAATAAATATGTAAATAAATGTACATTAAACAACTTAAGTTGTTTAAACACTAAAATCTAATGCGGTAAAACTAATGTAAAAAATTTTACATTGAACAAATATCTTTATTATTATTCCACAAGTCGCATTATCTCTTCTCTCTTCTTCAGAATGCCACATATCGCAGCAGGCGAAGCATCGTACTCCTTTGCAATGGCATTCTGCTTCACTCCACTCGCACACTTCCGAATTATGTCGCACTTCTCCTCCAACGACAAAGGCTTTCGCTTCCGACTTATAGATCTAGCATCCATACTTTTCACGGCAGATTCCGACATCTTAGAATTTTCGGAGGGATGACCAGCGGAGAAACGCGTGCGCAGTGGACGGCGGACGAAGTGAAAATGCAAGAGAAAGTCGCGGCGCGCGAGAGCGGCTAGGCAGGGAGGAAATCCCGACAGTGCGCCCAATTTTACAACTTCACAATTTTCGATAAGTTCAGATATTCACAATATAGAGGTAGATGCTGTCAAGGGACTGACTAATAGCATCACTATGAAGAGATTATTCACTATGTGGAGTTTCACTATGAGGAGGTTTTACATACACGTCAAATATAGCTGTTTTGCAAGGGACCGTAAAGATTCGTTCACTATGAAGAGAGATTCACTTTGTAGAGGTTCACTATATAGAGGTTCGACTGTATACAAGTGTGTCATGAGTTGGCTGGCAACTCTTAGATGAATGCGTGAGGTGATGGGGGGGGCGCGGATGACCCCAGGAAAAAACCTTTGTTTTTGTCATGTGGAGTGTGGTTGCAAAAGAATAAGAAATTTCTTCTTTTTTCTTTTTTTTTTTTTCAGTTTCAGGCACTTTGAGGCATTTGGTTATCTTTTTTTCTATTTTAGACTAAGCTGTAACCTGTATAAACGCTTACATTGTGTTTTTTGTTTTGTTAATGTCAAAAAAGATATAGGTTTAGGAATACTTCTACAAATCTTTTAGATCATAATTTTATCTATAGTCAATGAGTCGAGTGGGGGGAGCACGAAAAGTCTAATATGAATGCATAATAAAAGCCTGCAATATCCTTTTTTTTCTAATATACATATCTGAGGCATTCTTTCAATCCCAAAGGTATTTTTTTTACCAAATATTAGGTTAAAGAATGTTTTGAAAGAGCTTGAAAGACCGGCAACAAAGGTTAAAAAGAAGGAACCAGAAATTAATTAAACTAAATATGAACAATGATACAACTGTATCATTTGTACAGAATTGTTAGGATGACTGGCCTATTGCTAGTGTTTTTCTAAATTGCCTACTGGCCAATGATCCCACTTTTTCTATAGAAAATGAATAGAAGGATCATTTTATTTACCTTAAATGAAAATTGACAAATGCCCCCTAATTTGTTATCTCCCACTGGTTTTTCTGGTTGGTGGTCCACATATTCCACCATGTAGATGATGACGTAATCTAATCCTCAGGAGGTTTTGACAATGTGAGCGCGTACTAAGAATTATTAGAGGAGAGTCGTGTGGTAGCTTATTATTCCACAAGGACATCACCTCTGTTTGGACCACCAAGACCCTGTGTTTATTGTTTAAGAGCATGTCCTGGTGGACGCAAGCTGGGCGCTGCTTTTAAGGCTAGCGCGAATCTGGCGTCCAGCAGGAAGACGGAACATTGGCAAGAGTGTCGGAGAGGAGAGAAGAAGGGCTGTTTAGGGTTAGTCTTTCAGGCCGGGAGGGCACATGGGAGCCGTGGCCCAAGGATGGATCCCAGCCGACCCCCTTCTAGGTGTCAATGTTATGACATGTGTGCCGCTCCAGTGTTTTCACTCACAACAAGAGCACTTCATCTTGCAGGGTGGCCGGCCTCATAAAAAAAAAAATTCTGACTATCCACCGTCTCCTCTTCCTGTTACACTTACGCTTCACTTCCTGTGGGTCCTGGACCTGGCGGTCGCTGGTGATAAATAAGCAAAGAATGAAGTGGAGAAAAGCTTTATCCCTGTTCCAGAGCTTTATGACATCAGGGACATTTCAGTTGTGAAGGAGATGTTGGAGATGATCGTCCATTTTGGAGAACAATTGGAATGTTTTGTCAGTTAGATGTTCCATGACCGTTCCTCGAACGTAAATCTAGATGAGTACTGTGTTAGAGCGGTGCTTGTGATGACACTGTGTTGCCTGATGTGGAAACTGAGCAATAATCCACAAAACAACTTCATACATGCTTCCTGGACGCCCTTTGCCTCTTTGCGCGGAGGGTGGAAAATATGACGTCATGCACCATCTTCAGGACAAAGATGAGTGCAGTTGTTAGCAAGCATTTCGGGGTTTGTTCTGTATGTTTCCCATGAAAAGTTTTTCCTACGCTGATTATCATTCAGGATGAATGGATACTGGCCAATATTGCACACATTTCTCAATATGAACTGTTCCGCTTGGGGTTTGATGATGTTTAGACAGCTTCAAGTAACTGTCCAAATGAACAAGGAGATTCATTGTTGTTTTTACATCGTAAACATACCCATAAACACACTGTGCTACAGACAACGATGATTGAAACGATTTGTGGTTTTGATGCTAAATCTCTCCCATGACAGACACATCTTGAAATTCCTTGTACTCGTAGAAACTAAAATGGCCTGTTGGCCAAGGTTTGATATTAACATTTACCAGGCGGCCAAGAGTCGTCGACTTCCACCAGTGGCAATTCGGACACTCTCACTAGCCCATTTGGCAGGTTGAAACTGGTTGAAACAATTCAACACCCTTGGGAATGTCCCTCAAGGTCATATGGTAATTACTATTGGCATAGCAAGTATTAAAGATACTTTACAGAACTTTACAGCTCGTAATGAGAATATGTTGCCCAAGAAAATGGCCTTTACAATTGTAGATTGACCCTGGACAAAAAAATAAAAAAAACTGTTGAAATTAGAACAACACGGAAGTCAACTAGCGTCACAGACAGACTGAGAAATCCTTTTGTTGTTTTGACCGTAATACTTTGAATTATGCTCTCATCCAAGACCCATTTAATAGAAATCAGTTATAATGTAGTCTAACCCTCAGGCGTTATTCAAACGCTTGTCAGCAAGACTGTGGGCTCACCATTTTTTCTGAACGCATGAAGAAGAAGCCTCTCATCTGGTGGTACATATAGGGAAGCTCTTATACACTGTTGTCATCGCCAATAAATGGCAACCATCTTGAAGTTCCCGCACAAACATTTCCACGTTCTATACAGCATCCAAAACTCACATAGCATGAATGGAAGAGGAAGCCTGTCTTGTATCACTCTTTAAGGCTGTCTGCTTGAAATCCATGAGAAAGTCTCTTGACGCACCGCAAAGGCTCATTTTAACACCCTTTCAAGTCACTGGTGTGTTTTTTTTCACCGGGCCATCCACTCAGTGGGATAAAATAGACACAGGTTTTTGGTTAAGTGGTTGAGTTTTCCTCCTACAAACAAGGAGGCCTCTGGTCACAGGTTTAATTGAAGTGTTAATTCAAATGACTGCTTCCATTTCATTAATTAAAGCAAACATTGCCTCAAGTGGCTCTTGACGCAGTCGCACAACGCTCACAAGTGTTTGTTGAATATGCGTAATACATGTATGCGCTGAAGGGTGTTGTGCAGAGTTTTTCTCTGCTAAGTGTTGCTGCTGTTTTGATATGTCACAGCACATGATTGACTGCACAGGAATAAAAAGAGCAGAGGGGAGAGGAATATATTTGAATATGCTTCATGCTAAACAGTATTTGATTTTTGTGTGCACTGGTGTTTAGTTAGATTAGGGAAATGATGAAAAATCTCAGCAGCGTGGTTTCCATGGCTACCAAATCATAAGCTTAACTATGTATGTAGGTCCCCTTGTACTTGTTCATTCTTCAATGTACTCATTTATTTTATAGTTGTAGTTTGCTTAGCTTGTTAGTTAGCCAATTAATCCATTTTAACCACCAGTCAAAGCTAACTACTTTTCTTGCTAGGGTTAGGCATAGGGTATCTATCGATCTATCTCCATCCATCCATCCATCCATCCATCCATCCATCCATCCATCCATCCATCCATCCATCATCCATCCATCCATCCATCTGTATGTGATATTTATAGCTATTTTTTGAGTAGCTACTTATACTGAAAATCTGGTTTAACTAGCTATTTATTTTATGTATCAAGCGTATTCATAATATAGCTTGTTTAGCAAGCTTAAAAAACATTTAACACCTAAATCAACACCAAATTGAAAATGATTTGACACCAATCGCCTCTAATTTTGATATCTTTAGATCTCATTTGAAATCAAATATTCTATTAAGCCGGTGGTTTTTTGGAAAGCTGGCATGACATACACGTTTATTTATACATCACATGGGTCGGGTCCAGCTCACAGCTGGGTTTATTTCGCTCTATCAAAAGCTCCCTTTTTAGTCAAGTTCATTTTCACCTCTCAAGTGGAGGTGCGCTCGGCAACGCACCGTTTGGAGGAAAACATTACTGTAAATGACCGCGGCCGGGATCGTGTTTTCATTCCGCTCCGACCAGAAACACTCAGCGAGCTTCACGTTTGTCTTATGAAAATACCTGATTAGCCAATATTTCAAAACCCTAACTTCAAATGTCAATATGTACTGTAACACTAACTGTCAAGTGACTACATGTAGCTGCTGGACAAATGCCCATTTTAAGAAAGCGTGGTCAAGCCTCTGGGTGAGCCTTTCCAAGCTTCCATTTATTTATTTTTTTACTTCAACATCAAATTTCTTCAGAATCCAGTTTCTATGTGATAATCAGATTACTCTCTGTAGGTTTTAGCACCTACTGTACATCCATTGAACGCCGTAAACTAAAATACACACAGATAACGACTGAAAACCATTGACCTTGTGAAAACCAGGACCTTCTGACTTTTCTCTGAGGAGCACATACCAAGCGCCGTGGCTAGCTACTTTCCAAGCAGTTTAGTTTAGCTAGCTATTTAGCAGGTGTCTCTATCAAGATGGTTTTGATGTCTATCTTCTTCATCTATATATTGAGATATTTCTTTTTCACAAAATTAGCGAATAAACAAGAGTCATTCAGTCATTTTATCTTAACCTGATAGGTATGAATGTAGTCTCAGCTCAGACTCTATGCCCTTTATGAACTGCAATGGATCTAATGAATCAGAATCGATAGAATTAATGAGCTTGTAATGCCCGAGCGGGGTTCCTCCGATAAATACTCTATGGGGGATTCTTGACTCACGGTTGAGGGTAAACGATGACAAATAATTTAGTGAGAAGACAAAGACAAGGCACACTTTTACTAAATGTGATAACCTGAATACTCATTCCGGCTGAATTAGTGTTTGCGTCGTGCTTTCTTTTCATATTTAATGCCTAGCTTTGGATGGGTGCCACTCCGTTTACAGGAAGCGTAAGAGCAGTACTGCTGCACCCGCCTGCCATGAATAGAGCTCTATGTGGGGGGAAAACCAGCGTGCTCATTTTAGCAAACTTTTTTTTTTTTTTTTTTAACGAGGCAATAAATGAGAGGGGGTGTATTAAAATGTGTCTGTTTGAAGGGCTTGATTATGTGATGGGACGAGGTGGACTGTGGTTGGCAAAAAAGTGCCACTCCGGGTCCATCCCGGGAATCCTCACCACACTATTCAATTCATGAGGCCAACACCCACCCCCTGTGAACGAGCGTGCGCCTCGCCTCTTGTAATTAGAAATTTCCCCCCTCAGCCCAGATACTTATTGCTCTATCATCCATCATGCACCTCTCATCTTGACTGCAATTTTCCTTACGTTGAACCTAACAAGTATGTCTTTATAGAATATTCTGCGCGGCCCCCTCAAGCTGAGCCGTCAGTACAGTGAGCTACTGAATGTAAATGCTACGGAGCCACTAGCGACTTCTCGTGAAGATGGTTTAAAATACACCCTAACAAGACAACGTTTTACAAGGTTACCTCCTATCAACATTATTCTGGATTGTTGTTTTAAGATAGCGTACCCATTGATACAAAATCAGGGCCTTCTCTTTTACACAGGCCTCCAAATGAAAGGAACATACTATCCGTTCACAAGAGCGTTTATTTTGTGGTTTGACTTAAGTAATATATCTTTGTGAATGGAACTTTAATGAGACAACTGTGATGATGAGCAGCATGAGAACTGTGCACTCACTTCATCAGCGTGTAGTCTGTTTATGTAATAATTTGATCAACATTTTTGACTGTGAAATAGAAAAAAAAAAGGATCCCTCATGTTAGACAATGCTTGATATCAGTCACGGGTTATTTTTGTCATCATTTGCTTTGTGTGATTAGTTTGTGTCTGTAACTAGCAAAAATGTTTGCAGAGGTGAAAAAAACTGAATACAGCTAAAATAAAATGTAATGTGCATGCCAGGCCAGTAGTTGGCAGTGTTAGTTTTTTTAGAACAGAGGCCAGCCATCTTAGATTGCCACTGTAACTTATTTTACATTACGTTACGTTATTTTTATTTTTTTTTTATCATTGAGAATACTTATAAGTGCATGTTTTACATTAGGATCCCTCTATAAAGTACTGACCAGCACTAAAAGAAAATAAAAAATGCTAAAAAAATGACATTGTTTATTCAGATGTTAGTATCTCAGTATTGTGAATTGTGAGGTTAACTTTCGATTTTGCAGCAAATTTTGTCATGGCCCTTCCTTTCTTTTCGTTAGTGATTCTGAACATCATGCAGACAAATCTTTTGAGTAGCACCTCCATAAGCCAAAAAAAACACATTTATTCAATTGCTGATGTACTGTAGTGCTCATTCCAGACTTCTCGTACAAACATGTCATACAAGGTGAATTGAAAGAGATTATGCGAAAACGCCACAGAGAAATCACTGTATTCAAGTTAGGCGGGTAAAATACATAAAATGGCTGTCAGTGGCTTTCCTTTTCCCAAAAACGGCATTGTAAGTTCATGCATATACGTATACTGTAAATCCATGGTGGGAACGTCAGTTTTTTAACAGTTCTTTAAACATCTTTTTAAGTAATATTAATAATCTACATGTTTTGTTGTAGTGGGGTCTCCCTTGTTGCGATGTAATGATAGATTACATTTCCTTATTGTATCCTTAGTCTCAGAATGTGTGTTATGTCCACTGATCCCCTCGGTGGTCTTTGGCTAACCTCCTGAAAGTGACCCCCCCCTCCCACTGAGAGACTGACCCCTTCACCAACGAGCTCATCTGCCGCTGAAATTCGAGCAGGTTGCCCACTTGGATGTTTCATTTATTAGTGTTTTGGAGACAGCCTTGTCATGATAAATATGTCACTGACTGAAAACAACCAAGCTCCAGTTGAACCACATGATGCTCCGCATGAACTTTAAACTGCTCTTTGTGGAACAAGAAACCCGCCGCAATTGTAATGAATAGCAGTAAATAAAAAGTGAGCTTAAGGGGAAATAAAACATTTGCTGTGATGGTGCCACTATAATTACATTGTTACAAAAACATAAAAGACAACTAATAATAAATGAATAATCATGACATGCATATATTTTTGCCAATATCATTCTCAGGACACAGGAGTTTCGTTATTCTTCTAATGATTTGAAAAATATTATTTAAATCTGTGGTTCTTAGCCTTTATTCAATTATGTACCTCCCTTGTAAAAAAAAAAAAAAAAAAAGGCCAATTACACCCTAACCAGCGCAAAGCAAAATAAAGACATACAACATTTTGCGAAGAAAGGAGACACTACAACACAATACAGCGAGAAGTTGCTTTATGTTCTATTTCATTTCCTCTTAATTTGAAAATTACACTGTCATGTTCCTGTCACAGTATGATAAAGCATTAAATTAAACAAATTAAAACCCCAATTTAAGAGCCACTAATTTAAATAATGCAAAAATGGGCAGTATCACAATGGGATCAATGGACATTTTGACTTAAAGTACGCAATGAAGATTACATTGTCTTACGTAATGATCGTTTATGAACAGACAGATTTTAGCTCTTGACATGAACACTGCAAAAGTGTCTTGTTTCTTTTCTTTAAATGCTTGTGCGATGGAGGAGCCTCTCAGTTCACCATCGTGGTAGTTCAAACACTTTGGACTTTAATCCCATTTAGTGTTTATATACTTTCTTATTGGGCTCTCCGTGTGTGTGTGTGGGGGGGGGTGTGTGTTTGCGTGTGCGTGCGTTCCTGTAGTGCGTGCGTGCGTGTGTGTGTGTGGGAGCGTAGCCAGGGTCTGGCAGGTCACAAAGGCAGCTTTGTGAAGAAAGTTAATGAGTGTTTTGTGAATGTCCCTTGATGCTCTGCAGCTCTGCAGCACCTACCTCGCCAGTGCATCAACTTTAAGTGTGTGTATATGCAAGGGCACGTGTGCGTGTGTATGTGTGTGTGTGTGTGTGTGTATGCGTGCGCATGTTTACAATATGTGTGTGTATTTACATTGTCTTTTGAAGGAATGATTTACAATGTTTGCGACTTAGAGCTGGTTGTGTTTTGAAGTTGATTATTATACATTTTGCATATATGTGTCCAACTTCCAAATTTAGCCTGTATCCAGCCCCTTCAAAGCATCTGAATTGGTCTACCGTAAAAGTAAAAGACAAATTGCTACCGATGGGCAGATTTCCAATTTTGATCCATTTCATATTTTCCTACAAGTCTCCACTTACGGTAGGTCTGATATCTAAGTGTTGAAATTAGCTTGAAAACTGTATTTGTAGAAAGGGAATTATATCATGAATTAGATTTTTTTTATCTGAAATGTAAAAGTTTCGGTGACACCATCCAAAAATGGCCAATTTGAAACCTAATATAATATTTTTCATTGAATTACTACAGACCTTCAGAATAAGAATCCTCCCTACCCCCAATGTATTCATTGTAATTTCAACAGATTAAAATGGACGGTTAAACATCACAAAACTTTGCACTCAACTCCCCCTGTGGTCAAGTACCTTGCAGTTATTATGTCTTATTTGTTCAAGTGACAAGGAAATATTAGATATCAGAAGTTCTCTATGGAGACTGGGCAATAATTATTGACAGCTGTTTGCCACTTGGGCAAAGTGCATTCAAGTATATGATATCAATGATGGAGCGTAATACGAGGCGGTGGTTGGGATGGAAAGTTTCAAGGAATGAGTGGCAGCCGCTGGAGGCCTCAAATGACTGAAAACTTGGCTGCCCTGCTTAGCATTTTTTTTTTCTTTCATTTTGAGGTGTATTTGTAACATTCTCTGCACATTTCGGATGATTAATGTGACAATGTCAGCTCCTGCACTACTGAATCATTGGCCAATTGAATATACAATATATATATATATATATATATATATATATATATAATATATATAAAACATTTTGTAAGTTATTTGATGATCTATACCTCACAAACAAGCTTAAAAGTGCAATACTGCCCTCAAGTGCATGGGAGGATTGGGGGAAAAAAACAAACCTTAACTGGCAAATCAGGCTCAATCCTATGAAAAGAGTCATCATTAAATGATTTTTTTATTATTTATTTTAATAAATTCATTATTTCATTGTCTAGATAACACACTAAAAATAATAACTCCTAAATTCATCTTGATTGGTACAGTGTACAACCTTGGGAAAAAATATGTATTGGCAAATATGTATATGTCATTACCTGGCAAGTAAACTGTATTTTATTAGCCAGTGGGGCAGCCCTATGAATCTCGAGGAGAGTGAGCTGACCAGCGAGGCTGTATGGGGTTCAAAGGTTACCGGGGCTCAGAGGGCCAAGCAGTGAATGACAGGAAGCACCCCCGCGCCCGTTCCACACGTCCCACCAAAAACACACTGACCTCTCTTGTCCCCCATGGGTGCTGGCCCACCACAGGCATTAGCCACTTAAAAGAAACTCTACACCCAACCAAACCCATTGCGCCATGCGCTAAATTATATTAAGAGGTGACAGCACGTCGAGCTGCTTTCCAGTCACGCCTTCTTTTATCTCCTACAGCTTTACCTAAAGATGTGTTTTGCATGCTAATCCCGGATAACCCAATAAGAGGTTCTAACAAGGAACAAATTAGGAGCAGGCATGCCGCCTTCAATGAGACTGAGTCACCAATGCACCTGTGGAGGGGAGAATCAAAGCAACCAGTTCAAGCTAATTGGATTGGATAGAGCGAGGGAGCATATTTGTCAAATTAACATTGGTCTATCCATCCATCCATACGTCCATTTTCTATAGCCGTTCATCCTCACTAGCGTCGCAGCTGCCTATCCCAACCCTTAGCTGGTTGCCAACCAATCGCAGGGCGCGCAGGGACGAACAACTATTCACGCACCCAATCACACTTAAGGACAATTTCGAGTGTCCAATACACCTACCATACATTGTGTTGGAGTGTGAGAGGAAGCCGGAGAGGACCCACGCAGGCACAGGGAGAACATGCAACCCCCACAAAGGAAGGCCCAAGCACGCTGGAATTGAACTTGGAACTCTGACCTGTCGCCCAACATTGGTTTAAATAGTGTACGTACATATAATACATAGCTGGCTATTTAGTTCATCTATTTATTGAAATAAGAAGAGACTCACTATCCACCTGTATCAGAAAAAAAATTCTGAATGCAGTACTGGGTCACCCACAGGAAGCATCTTGCCCGGTTTGCAGCCTTAACTGCTTCTGCAAATTTCTTCATGAGTGGTAAAGAAGTTCTAAGCAGACTATTGGGTTCATTGCAAACTTGGTCTAGTCTTCGTCGAATCCAACACCTGACCAATCAAGATTCAAGGAAGAGGTGTGTTGCCGTCACCGGTACTTAAGCGTATTTCTTTTTGCAGTTGTCTTTGCCTCTGGTCCCTTTGTGTCCATCCTCCTCCAGTGAGGAGCAGCACAAAGAGGCTGTGTTGAGCTTCTCCGCCTTGCTTTCTTAGCTGGAGAACATAAGTGTTGACCCTCGCTCCCCTACTGTGAGTGACAGGCGCTCTTGAAATGTGGACACAGGACCTTGTTGCCCCCAATGGGAGTTGAGGGGCACGCTCCCTCACATCGGCGCCGTGTGGGTGGGCTCAATCACGGAGCCCATCTTTCCGCTGGGCGCTACAGTACATGCAAACATCTCAAATGGGAAACGACGGATTGTGTTACGCAGCGAAACCGGCCTTGCACTTGGGCCCGAGAGTCCCGAAAATCCACCGTGACGATAGGATTTCTTGTTTCTTTGCTCTGAAGATTAAGCCGGTTTGTAAAACAAGAACATTAAATAATCAAGCGGCAGTTCTTGGCCCAACGAGAAGATCTCGGGACATAACAACGAACGAAACTCAAACTTCTTTGAAAACAAGCCTCCTGCTCAGACCAAAATCATTAGTAAAGTAATCCACCGGCCTGACCTCAACTCACTGACCCATACCAAAATCTCGGCCAATACATACCTGGAAGACTTTTTGAAAGTGCGGGATGAATTTTATCTGGAATGGGGAATGCACCAATTCACAGAATTCCCAAAGAATGAAGGCTGTAAAAAGTCAAATCCAAGCCACAAACAGAAATAACAGCATCGTGTAAAAAGTCCTACAGTATTTGATGGTTACCCTGAAGGAGGTTTTCTTTGGCTGGGAAAGACCACTTACTGCACCAGATGCCAGTCACGGTTTCTGATGATATTTTTCTAAAGACGGTTGGTGAAATTCATCCATTCACTGAAGATATACAAGAACAGGTTTCATAAAAGGTCAGCTAGGAGCTGTTTTTATAACCTTGAGAAGCAATTTTACTGCTTTCTACTTAGTAAAAATGCCGCCTTGTGTAAAAAAAAAAAAATATTAATAAAATAAAATAAATTGGTGACCACCAAGTCGTTTTGTATATGTAAAAGTCGGGAATGACTTCTCAGTTGTGATTTACAAGTGAATGCATGAGTGATGGAATACTGTGTGTAATACAACAGCACTAATACATATGAATTACAATATGTGAAGGAATCGATTTCTACCTGTGTCATGGATTTCACTTCTCGCAGGGGTTCTCCGGTTCCCATGAACCACAAAAAACGAGGGAACACTGTACATAAAATCAACATAGTATTTTTTTTTCTGGTTCGACTTGGAGCAAAAATATAAAGAAAAATAGTGAAGGACTTGCAATGAATATGGTAATAAGTGAAAATCCATGCACTAAAAGTACATTTTCTTTTTTAATAAATAAAATTGCTGTCTTTTGACTAGTTTGAGATTGTAAGAAAAATAACGATCTAACCCTACACTAGATGAAGTTATTGTAATACTGTTTTTTATGTATGTTAGAGCAAGTATATATAATCATTTTACGTCTTGTTCATAACATGACAAGACTTACTGTATTCGATAATATGTTGTTCAAACACATGTAGAGAAAATTGGTCCGGTTTTGAGTTATGCGCTTATAAGTCGACCCCTTAATATGGGGGTTGAAACTTTGGGGAAAAAAAACAAAAAACAAAAAAAACTCAACTTGTATTCAGAAATGGTGGTAATTGGAAAATAATTATTTCTTTTTCAGGTCTGACTCTATATTGATTATTTTGGTGCCCAAATATTTATGAATAACTAAGATATTTCTTTTTGATAACAGATCTCATATATGATTCAAAAGACGACACTTTAATGTTTTTTTTTTTTTTTGTGGACTAATACAAATGATTATGAGATCGTCTTCCATCTTTGAGGTCCCGCAGTAATTGATGGTTTAAATTACGGGAAGCTTGTGAAAGCAGGTTTAATGATGGCGGGGTTAAAAAAAAAAAAAAGTGGTTTTGGAAGCCGGCATCCAGCATCAACAACATGTTGGTCTTTCAAGTGGGAGGGAAAAACTTTGCCCTGCATCTCACCAAGCTGTGTGGTGTGCAAACAAATAAGGCCAAACAAGTCCAAATACAGCAAAGTACTTTGGCTCCATTTATACAACCGGGCCTCTTACAGTTGGAATCCCTCCCTTCACTCAGACCTCCTCTGATGGTGCAAGTTTCATGTCAAAAGGCAGGAGGGGACATCATGTAGACATGGAGCACCTGGTTGCTGATTGGTTCGAAAACGTGTTCCATTTCCAGCCTTTCGTGGTATTTTTGAGCGTTCTTATATTTAGCTCTGTCATTGCGTGAGTCATCTCTGTCTTCAAATAAGTATCAGGATCTTGATTGGGGCGGCTCGGTGACAGCGTGGTTAGCAGTCCGCTTCACTGTTCTGGGACCCGAGTCCAAATCCATCTTCCTGTGTGGAATTTGCATGTTCTCCCCGGGCATTCCGGCTTCCTCCCACACTCCAAAAACATGCATGACAGGTGAATTGAACATAACTAAATTGTCCTTAGCTGTGATTATTTAACAACAATTTCAGTTCTGGTTATTTCTATTACAAAATCTAGAGTTTGAACAGAAGTTGTGTGGACTTGAAATGAAAATCAAAAATCAATGGGCCAGAAACAATTGTGACCTATTATACCAGCCTAATAACAGCAGAAATAAAAAGTTTACACATCCCTGTTCGAATAAATAAATAAACCCACCCACATTAGTTTTAAAATTTAAGAACTAATGGCGGTGGATTTATTTATTATTTATTTTAAATAATGTTGTGTTTGGCCGCACAAAACTGACACCACAATAGGCCGTCAAAGAAGGTCTCCATGGCAATGGCAAGCGTCGGAGATGAGCCAAACGTAAGCGCTCGCTCTCCCCTCCGCTCTTTGGGTTTTACATGGCCGCGTTCCACTCGGGAAAGGCGTCCTCCTCCGGGGCCGCGCTCCACTCGGCCCGGCCTCTTAAAGAGCCATTTCAAATGTGCGCCTGCAGCCATGCGCTCCCTCAATGACCTCTTTATTTGTTAAAATAGATTATTTTAAATAAATTACAGAGCACTTTGACTGAATAAACAGAGACTTCGGGGGCTGCGGCCTGCGCTACATACTTAGCTCGGCCACAGAGATCCGACGTGACTGGCGAGCTGTGTAATCGCCTTTGATTTCACTGATAGGACTCTGATTCTTTGGCCTGCGAGAGATGGAGCCATTGAGGCACGTGAAAGCTAACACCGCTAAATGGAGCAAAGTCTCGTGTGGGGAATATGAACTTATGATGTTTCTAACCCCGGCATGTCGACGGAGGAGTCCATTAGAAGAACAGAGGGGAGCTTGAGGGAGACCCGTCACTTCTACCCCCCTTTTAACACCCCTCTGAGTGCAGCCTGGAAAAGTTTGGCTTTTTGTGCAAGCACAATGTAGATTCTTGAGTAATTCAAGCCCCCCGCCCTCGTGAAAGTAGTTTTCTAAAAAACACCCCCACTCACACTGTTCTGCGTCCGTTTGCCGCTAATGTCTTATGGCAGGGCCTAGTTATGCCCGGATTAGCGTTACCCCCGAAAGAAAGGCTGCAATAATAAAGTGACAGGGGAAATGGCGGCGGAGCACGGCCGCGAAGAGAAACCATGAAGAAATTAGCTTTGATTAACCCTCCGAGTGCTTGTTTCAATTCTCGCCGCTCTATTTATTTTTGAACATGTGGTTGACATTCCTCCTGCTGCACATTTCCCGGCACGTCCATTACAAATAATCGCTCGGCGGTTCTGATTTTTTAAAAAAAAAGTGCGTATGTGTGCATACGTCATGAGAGCAATTTTGAACATCAACATCAGGAATGGTAACGCGGCCCCAACTGTTATTCCTCAGGGGGGCACACGTTATGAATTGTGTAAACTCAGCAAGATACTACGTGCTGTATATTACGATGTATATTATCCCGTATAATTATGTTTATTTGCTGCCATGTTCTGTCATTTAATCTTCGCCAAGCCTCCGAAATTGGCCTCACTTTTTTGGCAAGGTGACGCCGCATGGTCGCCATCAGGTCCGTTCACACCCAGATGACCGGGCACATTCAACGCCTACGTTATTTCCCAGGCTGTTAAAAAAAAAAAAAAATGTGGGTGAGCTCAAAATTTCAAGGCACGAACTTGTATAGTATTTTAAGTTGTTGCTGTTGTGAAAACTGATGTTCACAATAATGAATACTTGCCCCTTTTAATGCCGTAATCCCACTGAGATGCGAACATTGGCGAGTTTTGACAAAGGCAGCGAATACACGTGCATCAGGGATTGTTAGCGTTTGTTCAAGGTGGAAATTGTTCTTAAAACGTTCCTAAGACATTCTGAAACAGAGCCTACTCCACTGAGGGGCAAAGGTTGGCGAGAGTGTTGGCGAAGGAAGCAATTTGTTTTTTTAATCTCATCAGACGACATTCAATGTGGCAATAGTTTTTAAGACCTTCTAAAACTTTCTTACTCATTCTGAGTCTTAGTTGTTCTTCGTGCCAACAGGAAATTTTAAAAAAACAATTATGACTGTTTAAGAATCTCTTAAGAGCGTCTTTAGGATAATTCCGACCTTGAACAAACCCTGATGTGAAAGTGCATTTACTAATCTCATCAATACTTGCAAATATTGACATCTCAGTGGGATAAGGACTTTAGATGTTCACAACAAAGTTCATTCAAGGTAGCAATTGTTTTTAAGGTGTTCTGAAAGGCTTGTTTTTCGTGCCGCAAAATTTCCTCGCAGCAAGGATATCACCTAAGACTGTTTCAGGACAATTAAGATTGTTTCAGAATGTCTTAAGAACATCCTAAGAACAATTGCACCCTTGAACAAACCCCAGACGAAGAGATGTTTCTGCATGACTTCTTTTTTCAAAGGAAGTCTCGACATGACCTCTCTTCACCTGTGAAGCCCTTTGAGACTTGATGATTTTGCACGGTTTAGTCAGACAAATCTCAAATCTGATTGGTTAGAAAATAAAAGAACAGCCATCTCTGTGGAGTTGATGTGTTGAAATGGTCTTGGGTAGATTATACTCAACATGGCAACATAAGCTGAAGCCTGATTGGACCAAAATAAATATCTACATTTTCTGTATACACCATCAAGCTGGACGGCTAAGACACACGTAATAATATGATGACCATAAACTGTTAATTATTAATAATTAACATAATAATAATTAATAAACAAATTCACTTAAAATGTAAATCAATGTACGTGAGAAATTTTCAGCCTTTGTCATTTGAAAACTGCACTCCACTGTAACGCAATGAACATTTGAATTCCAGGAATTACCCAATTCCTCCGATTTCAAACAATTAAGCGATTGTTTCAAGTATGAATCCACCTCTGTGATTGTTTGTATCCTTCCATTGTCCCTCCGCTCCATTTTTCCATTTTCTTGCGCCCGGAGAGTGATTACCGATGATTGAGGGGGAAAACTTAATTCATAAGCCATTAAGTGTTATGAATGGCAATTTCTGTGACTCTCTCAGTGGCTCTTTAAGGCCATTTTGAAGGCGGCGCACAGAGCCAGCTCAGTTCTGCTGGATCGGTGCGCCTGTAATTGAGCCTAATAGCGGCCGCACACACATAGGGAACCTCTTTGACACCTCCACCAAACGTCCTAATGAAATGATCAAATAAGCGTCATCCCAGTTTACGGCGTATCAAAGTCGCCTGCAGCTGGACTGGCATTTAGGCTGGTTAACAGCTACCAGGCCTCCTCCGCTCGGTAAAAGTTGGAAAGATGCGTGATCGCATATGAGGACGCGAGTGACTAAAGTGAACGTGGAAAACCACTTTTTTTCTATCTTTATTGTAAATGGCAGCTTCTACAATTATGGTGCCAACATGTCACGTTGAGTCTCATTCACACGCACACACATATATATCTATACATCTATATATTTACATACATATATATATATATATATATATATATATATATATATATATATATATATATATATATATATATATATATATATATATATATATATATATATATATATATATACACACACACATATATATATATATATATATATATATATATATATATATATATATATATATATATATATACACACACACACACACACATATATATATATATATATATATATATATATATATATATATATATATATATATATACACACACACATATATATATATATATATATATATATATATATATATTATAAATAATAACATCTATAAAATCGATATTGCTACAATAATTCAAGTGATAATAGTATTATTACTCTCATTATAATAATAGTAATATCATCATTACCATTAAATACCATCATAAGCCCAAATATTATTATACTACCATTACTACCTATCATATAGTTATCAAAATGGTTTGAATGGAATTCTTTTATGGATTAGATATTGTTCAACACAAATAACAAGAGTAAAGAAAAGTTTTAAAAAATGTGTTTGTTCATGAATTGTAACATTTGAGAGGACACTTTGATTTATCCATTGCTGGAATTGTGACATTTATAGGAACAGTTATAATATTGTTAATATAATGTAAAGTATTCCTAATTATGATGAATTGTGTTCCCCTTCAAAATGTAATGTTTTGTTTTATGCTTGTTTTTTTTTTTTTTTTTGCTGTCATTCTTGGCAATATTACTTGTTATAAAATAAATATTATATATAAAATATAAAATGATTTGAATAATGTCTAATTTTAGGACCCATGCACATCTTTTACATTACAATCTGCAATCAATTCAAATAAGAGAACACTTTTTTTTTAATTAAAAAACATTAACTTTTAATCAAAATGTCCTTTTTTTTTCCCGAGGAAGGCAAATTTCACCCACTTGGTGGAGTAAAAACCAAACATAAATCATAATGTAGCAATATAACACTTGAATTGTCAAATTAAGATGCTACTTAGTAAAAATGACATTAAGAAAAAAACATTAAGATTTTGAACAAGTTTTTGAATTTCAATTCCTAGACTTGCCGGAGTGAACTTGAAGGAATAAAGTCTGAGCTTTTTCATAAATTCCCTCCGGAGCGGCGGATGTCGACAGTGCAGCGCCTGCTTATTTTTCAAGCGTCTTTTTGGGTGCCAGCACGTGTTCCACTTGTTTGGTTCCATTTGACTTTGCGCGAGATAAGAACCAGAATGGCTGCGGTGGCCGACGGGCGGCGACGGGCTCGGACGTCGAGCGCGGCCGTGTGTTGTGTCTCGTGCGCGTTGGCCCTCGAGCTCTTTGTCACTCTCTCTGCTTTACTTCGTCCAAACAGCCGCCCTGTGTTGTTTTAAGGACCCTCATTTGAACCAGTGTAAGCATGCATGGAGAATGTTTCCACTTACATAAACATTTTATTTATGCACTTTCTTTTCTCACACCTTAGCGTCGCCCAAGGGTGCTGCAGCCTGAAACACAGCAGACTACCATGTCACTACATCATTTATTGTTTTCGGGAATTCTATTTATTGCATTTCTATTCGGGAGGCATTTATGTGGATACGGTACAGTGAATAAAAAAAGTCTACACACGCCTGTTTAGATGCCATGTTTTTGTGATAGTCCAGCAAGATGATATAAAAATCCATTCGCTATGTCTGGTCTGTATGTGTGTTGAATGAACTTTAAGAATATATTGATAGTTCTCTTATGTGCTCGTACAGGCTTGCAAAAATATGAAAATGTAGTTTTCAGTCTTGTTTTAGATGAACACTTGGAAAGTCAGCACTGATGTATTTTATTGCTGGTGGGCTAAATATTTTTGATGTAGTAGTTGGTGTATAAAAGTTGAGAATCACAATTTTTTGTCTGTGTGAAAAACCTTTGAGGCATTTAAAGGCATTCTTTTTGCATTGTATATCCAGTACGTCAGTGGTAGCACATGAAACATCATCTGTCTTATATCTGGCTCGGCTGCCAGAAAATTGGGTCATTCATGACGAAGCGTATCTCTATAACTGTTACGGCGGGACGAGGGAGGACCCAAGAGCACGCACGCACTGGTAAGGGCTATGGCAGAGTGTTTATTGAACAGAAGGTGCGGGTAGTCGTGGGAGCTGACGGGAGCGTGGCACAGACGTCTGGGGGGTTCTGGAGTCGGGAGAGCTGGGGTTTGGCTGGGAGTCGGGCAAAGGGAGCGAGACGGGAGGGGGGCTCGGGCATACAGGTAAAGACGGCAGGCTAGCGGGTGGTCAGAGGCAGGCAAGGTCGAAATACCAAGGATCCAGTCAATACGGCAGGCAATCGGGAGGTCAAGGGCGAACAGGGTCGGACAACAGGCAGGCTGGCAGGAGGAATTGCTGGAAAGCTCGGCGTAGCGCATAGAGACGATCTGGCGGGTTGTGGAGGGAAGTGACCGGGCTTTATACTGAGCGGGTAAATGGTTGCAGGTGTTGGTGTTCGAGGCTGATTAGAAGGAGGGCTAAGCGGGTGTGGTGAAGCTGGAAGTGAGGTGGCTGAAATGGTGGACTGTGACAATAACCTTAACAAAATAAAAGCCTGCAATGTTTTGGCCAATGTTTTGGCAATAGGTTTCTCTCTGTTCCTATGAATCTGAATTGAATTTGAAATGAGAAAAAAAATACTATTCTTTTTGGTGCATTAAAAAGCATTCAATTAAATTTGCTGATACCTGCAGAATCCCTGTTGAAATCGCACCTCACCCCTGAAAAGCCTTCTAGGAGAATACCCTTTTGAAGAATACAAAGAAATAAAAGAGGAAGAAAGGACAGAAAGATGGGTGGAAGGACATGAAGAAAGGAAGGAAGATGAAAAGAAAAAAGAAGAGAAAGATGCAAGGAAAGTAGGTAGGAAGGACAAAGGAAAGAAGGAGCGACGGAAAGAAGGACAGGCAGGCGATGGAAAGAAGGACAGAAAGAAAGATGAAGGGGCATTAAGAACGGAAGGAATGATGGAAGAAAAGAAGAATAAAAATCAAAGTAAGAATGCAAGGAAAGAAAGAAAAGAAGCAAGGAGGGAAAAGAACGAAGGAATAATGCACATAAAGTAGGAAGGAAAAAGAAAGGAAGAATGCAAAAAAAGAAGGAAGGAAGCAATGACAGAAAGATGGGCGGAATGACATCAAGAGGAAGGAAGGAAGGATGCAAGAAAAGCGGAAGGAATGAAGAAGTAAGGGCAGAATCAAGCACGGAAGGACATTAAGAAAGGAATGAAGGAAGGAAAGACACAAGTGAAGGAAGAATGCAAAGAGAGGAGGAAGGAAGGAAAAGAAGGAAAGGAAGCAATGATGCAAAGAAAAGAAGCAGGGAAAGAAGCAAGAAAGGAAAGAAGGGAGGAATAACTCAGGGAAGGAAGGAAGGAAGGAAGAATGCAAGGAAAGAAGGGAGGGAAGGAGTAGGGAAAGAGGGAGGAGGGAAGGAAAGAAAGAAGGACAGGAAGAAGGGCAGAAGGACATTAAGAGATGAAGTAAAGAAGGGAAGAATTGAAGGAAGAATGCAAGGAAAGGAAGGGGAAGGAAGGAAAAGAAAAGACAAATCCATGAATCAAATCATCATATAAACATGAAATATCTTGCCGGTCCGCTTGATTTGGTTGAACCAAGATCGGTGCGCTCGAGCGGCTTTGCCATCCGCGCGTCATCAGAAATTCAAAGTATGGCGGGCACGGTTTTGCATCCAAATTTTGGCGGTGAGGTACCACACAACGGAATTGGATCAAACCTCAGCATGTCTTTAGGCAGCTTCTCCGGTCTCCCCCCGCGCGCCTCCCCGGCCGCCGTCGCTCCTTTTGTTTCCCGGGCCTGCGTCGCCTCCCGCCCAGCTGCCCCGAGCCCAGCCGATCCGAGGGCTCCTGAACGTTGACCCCCTTGTCAAGGACGCAGATGGGAATTAGGAAAAGTGGACTTGTTTGGAACAATTATAGAAATTACTTTAATATCTTCAAAACAAAAAAGAAAGGGCCGGGGGTAGGGAGGATATATTTATTTGACATGTTGACTGTCAGATTGAATTTCCAGCCGAGTGGGCGCGTACGCCGACTTTAAGAGCGCGATGTGACGCTGCTGTTAGCCAGCTGTGTTTTGCATCGCTCTAATCTGTCCCTTTGCTTGTACCTTTTATTTTTTGGGAGGGGAGTCAAACATAAGCACCTGCTTGACTCGGAGAGGGGCGGGTCGTGACCCCCCGCCTCCAACCCTGAAATGGACACCGACTAATAGAGAGCCATCTGTTAAATTGTAATTGAACGGTACACAGCACTCTGAGCTCTCCCTGTGTAAGCGTGCGGGATTTAGGCAGACGCTCCAATGACAAGTTAATTTCGGGCAGCGAGGAGCTGCGCCCAGTGTTTTGCGTTCTCGCCCCCCCCCCAAAATACGGCCCTTATTAATGATAATTGGATAAGAAGTAGAAAAAAAATGTGACACATGTCTGACTTGTGTTTGTCTTTTTACCATTTTGATCATTTGAGACACACTTGTTTTCTCCGCAGGGACAAATTGAAAGTAGCTACGCTTCAAAACTAAAGTCCCTCTTCATTCGGAAAACTAGAAAACAGAGGAACGACAAAACAACGCAAGTTTGATTTCGTCCTTATGTGCACGTTTTCATGTGTAGGAATAGTTATGTATGTAAGTACATATAAACAGTACCTATATCTATAGCTATGTACCTCCTGAACATACGTACATTTATCAGTACATATGCAAGTACGTATATTGATGTACACTATACCTATAAACACATATTATACATACATATACACACACAACCTGGGGTCTTTATATGAGTAGGGTATATGTATACACATAATAAACTGTATTACATATAGTATATAGCATATACGATATATGTTTATATATATATATATATATATATATATATATATATATATATATATATATATATACAATCTACATATATATATATATATATATATATATATATATATATGTGTATAATGTATACCTATATTCTGTATATACTGAGATTTGTTATGTTTTTTTTTTTGCACGGGAACAAGTGGCATTTACTATTTGGACAGATTCAGGTGTTGATGAATATCTATTTATAAAATTTTAAGTGATCATTTTATTCTACATCAAGTCATGCATCTTTCTTGACTCTAAAACTGCTGAGTTGTTTTGCTAATCTATTCATTTTAAGCAGAATCAATTTAGTTCTTCCCAACACTCAAATGTCAAATTGACCCCAAAAATTGGCTAAATTTGACACATCAATTTGGTTGTTATGTGACAAAGATCTTTAGGTTAAAGCAAGGAATGGTTGTGTTTTCAATAAATGTTTATTGAGCAAGATATTTTAATTCATCCCCTCTCCCAAATGAGGAAACTGTAACCAATCAAATTGGTAATACCTTAAACAAACGGAATGGTCAAATTCTGGCCAATCTATTGGTTAATGTAACCAAAATGGTCTTAACCAACTCAATGGGTAGTTTGTTTAACCAATCTGTTTTTAAAGTGAAAGTTGAGTAAATTATTTTGATCCATCAGAATGAGTTAAACCCAACACGTCAAATCATCAAAACCGATACGTCAGTATGAATTGCATTAACGCCGCCCCTTTTGGAGCCATTTCTAGCTTCGCTATTTCACCCAATTTGGGCTTCTTGCATTTTTAAGAGTGCAGTAGCATAACCTGGTGAATCACAACGTCTAAAAATGTAGCGAGAACAATCAGTGTGTGTACGCATGTGTGTGACCTTGTGGGTGGAGGTCCTAATTCCTCGATAAAGACAGACAGCCGTCGAACTGATTTCAAAGTCAAAGTCAATCCCAAAGCGGCGAAGGCCAAACTCGCGATTGAGTCAGTGCCCCCCCCCCACGCCAGCCCCCTTAATTGATCAGTGGGACCCCCAGAGGGCATGACTCCTGTCAGATCAAGCTCAAAGAAGGAGTGCCACAGACACATCCTGTGGGGAATATCCACTAATTAGCTCTGTTTAAACATTTCCTGCTTGGAAGAACTTAAAGAGCGGGGCCACAATCCAATCGCGTGAACAATAGCAGAGGGGCTCGCTTAAAAAAAAATGAAGAGCTCCGTAACTTTTATTTGAGGAAAGATATGTCTCCAAATTTTTGACAGAATCGCTTGATTCGCGATTTGTGGTGTTTAACGTGACTTTAGTTGTTTGTAAATAAATCTGTCTGTGAAGTGTTGCGTGCGCGTTTATGGATCAGCGGGCTCGCGTATGAATTTATGAGGCAAACCTCACACTGTGTTGATTATATTGACACACAGTCCCTTCTTCCGCATGCTAGGAGGCAGTCTTGCTGTCGTCATTCAATAGGAACCAGGCTCCTCACATCCCTATTTCAAGTTTTTAAATATTGTATTTGCATTAACTGAATAGTGGTAGTGTGTGTGTATATATATATATATATATATATATATATATATATATATATATATATATATATATATATATATATATATATATACAGTATATATATATATATATATATACAGTATATATATATATATATATATATATATATATATATATATATATATATATATATATATATATATATATATATATATATATATATATATATATATACAGTATATATATATATATATATATATATATATATATATATATATATATATATATATATATATATGTATGTATATATATATATATATATATATATATGTATATGTGTGTGTGTGTGTATATTGGTGATTGGGGGTATGTAATGTTGTTTTTATATTAAAAAAAAACATTATACATTATACACTTTCTAGAATGGTAATCAAACCAATACCTTTGGTAAAAAAATCTTACTTAATTTTGTCTCGGATGACTTGAGAAAAACAACCATGGTTGTACAGTAAGGGGTGTTTTAAGAAAAAAAAAAGTATTTTTTCAGGAAAATATGGACTATACTATTTATCAGAATCTAAATGTAAAACCCATGTTTGAAACTCTAATTCAAGCATTTAATATTGATCTAGCACCCTTTACTTGAAACCTTAATGAGAATCTCCTAAATATTAAAACACTAACTATGGCTTTAAGTTTGGCAGGTTTACACACACAGAAAAAAAAAATCTCAAACTTTTGATTAATTAATATTAATATTATTGCTGAGGAATAAAAATATCACAGATGAATACATTAATTATTGCCTTGATGTTTAAATGGGTTTTTGACAGTTTTGGAAAATTAAATGCACATATGCACAAATGAGTCATATTGATCCAGAGATATTATTACTGTTGCTGAAAAATGAACATAACTCTGGTTAAAATGAAATATTGGATTTGAATTATGCACACAGAAATAAATATGTATGTTAGAGGGCCGGAATAAATTTTAAGTGTGTTGGTCACACATTTCCTAGTTTTGAAACCTAAGGCCAGTAAAAACTATTCAAAAGACAGATTGTGGACAAAAAATGGTTGTGTTTGGAAGAAAACTTGCAAGTTTAAATGAATAAATAAATTGTATGTGTGTTCGTAACACATTTCCCTAGTTTTGAAAGCGGAGGCTGGTAAAATCTGTTCAAAAGTAATTGGAAACAAAAAATGTCGAATGTCGAATTTGATGAATTTGTGTGCTCTTTGAGTTGATAATTGCATGGACAAATTGCTGTGTACAAAGACTTTGTTGTCTGCCAAATGACCGTATTGTGATGACAGTGCGATGCCCAAGGGTGTTAAAAAAAAAAACATATGAGAAATTGTTTGCCAAGCTGCTCGCCGTCTGTAGCTCAACCGACTGGTTTGAGGGTTGAGGGTTGAATTGCATCAGATGTGCCTTATATAACGTGCATCTTCTCTTTGTGTTCATGCCATTGTAAAGTCATTGGCTCGCCTAACGAGTCTATATTGCACAATGAGCTTTATCATATTTTCTCGTATATTGACTTGGTGTTCTCATCTTACTAAATTTGCACATTGTGAACTTGCATTAATAAATAAGATGCAGCTGGAAGGTAATGTAAAGTACAACACAAAGAGCAAATAAGTTCTTTTGAGTGAGATCATTTGTGATCTCATTGTGTGAGCTCAGGAGCAGACAAATTAAATTTGTTTGATTGGACCTGCCACTTTCAACCGTTTCAACAGACTTTCTTTGTCACCGTAACGCGTCGCGCACTGGGTACAGCATGTACGGGACAACTGGAGCGTGACCGCAGGATACAAGATCTTCAATTTATACATAATTTTTATATTTTTTATACTGTACTATGCTTTTAATTACTTCATTTATTTTTTTTTTAACACAGCCATTGATTAACATCTTTCATAAATTGACACTTTGAACAGAAACACACATAGTGGACTGTAACCTACAGGGCTCAAATGATAAGAAAAAAGTTGCGGCGCAGAAATGGCTAAAATTAATACTTGTTTTTTTTTTTATTTGTTTGATTTTTTATTTGTTTGATTTATGAGAGTTGAAGCTGGACATTTTGGACGGACTATGTCCTTTATTTTGTTCATTTGGGTACAAAATCTTGCAAAATCTTTTTTTTGCCCGTATTTTGTCCGTTGCAGTTCTTTAGCAATGCAGCGCAGAATTGACTAAAATTAATACTTGTTTGTTTTTTATTTGTTTGATTTATGAGAGTTGAAGCTGGACATTTTGGACAGACTATGTAGTTTATTTTGTTCATTTGGGAACAATTTTTTTTTGTCCGTTGCAAAGTATTTTCTTGGAAGGGAGGTCTCTCATATTTTTGTTCTTTAGCATTTTTTTTTACAGATGTACACACATCAAGCAAATGTATTGTCTGTAATATAAGCAAGACGGGCAATGTTTTTATTCTTGTCACATGACATAGAATAAATTCATTCAAAATCATTTCCTGTTAGTTGCTTCATACAGCCACTTTCACATGAGTCTTATTGTTTGCGAACCGCCATTCAGAAAAAAATAAAAATCCTCATTGTGCTCCCACCTGGCTGCAGGTGAGCACATTAAACAAGTTCTCCACCGGCTTGTCTGCTCCACTTAACACCTGACATACCCCCTCCCTGCTGACCTTTCACCCCTGACCCGCGACTTGACAAGCCGGGCGACGTCTCTCAGATACTTTCCTTTCTTTGACTCGCTCCCCTTTTCTTCTCCGAGTGCTGCCGAGTGAGGGAAGCTGAAAGGTATCCAGGCCTTGTTGGGAGTGGGGTGGGGGCAGCAGGTGTTCATGCCTGAGCACCCTCTCAAGTTCAAACGTCAGCGAGTCCTTAGCAACCAGCCTAACAGTCAAACAATATGTCAGACGCGCCCCCCCCCCCGACACACACACACGAATACGCCCGCAGGCGACAACTGCTGTCCCAGTACCCAAGAGAACTGTGCTTTGAAGGGCCTCAGCACCACATAGTCACATCCAGCTGCCATGATTGAAATCCACAACATAACAAAATTTGGCCATTTTCCCAGAGGTGGCCAGTCCGTCTGACGTTTTGCCGACGGGCTGGCGAATGGTGAAAACATTTTAAAAACGACAGACTAAGCGAAATGGGGCCATAGTAATCATGATTACCTTTTGCCACCATTGCCGTTTGTCACCGCACCCATTTAAAACTTCCAAACGTCTTATTACCATATACTGTACTTGGGAGCATGGAAGTGTAAATAAGTCCAAATATGCAGCAAGCATACACACATGCGCCCAGGAAGAGAGCATTAGTAGGTGGCAGCTACTATTAACCCTTTAATGGGCATAGCAGTAGGCAACAGGCAAAACGGCAGAATGTGTTGGTAACAGCCATTGTTTAAATTCTAACGTACCCTTAAATTTCTCCAAAGTACTGGAAATTTTTGCCTGTTAAGAACTTAAAAATAGAAAAATGTGTGCCTAATAGGCCGTTTTTGCCTGTTTAGACTGTCGGATGAAAGAGGCCGCTGTGCCCAGTAAAGGGTTAAGAGAGAAAATGTTACGATTATAATTGCAATTTGGGTCAATTTCCAAAAATGACAGACTGATAACAACGGAACGTGGACTGTACATGACAAAGCAGCAAAAAAAAAAAAAGTAAAACGCTCACCTAACCCTACATTTTATCCTCAATAATCTTGTGTACTTACAAACTAGGCTGATTGCAAATCTAAAATGATGCATCGCCGCCATCTACTGGCACTTCTGTGTCAGTAAAGTTGATACAGTCGTTTTTCCTGGTGCTGTCTTTAGGCTCCTTGTGCTACAACCATAAACAACAGTTCCAGTGTAAACCCGGCAGTTCAGCGCCAATCCGCCGAGGGGGCTTGCTGCTTGTTTGAGAATCCATTCACACCTGAGCATTAAATTACTGACACTAATGTGACTAGTAATGCTTGGACCTGAGCCCGATTTTTTATGAAACTGTAAAAAAAAAAAAAAAAAAAGCAGCAGCCGTGTAACATTGGAGGCTCTTGTGAAGGAAGAAAAGTGAAGTACACATTGAAATGTCAAGTATGAAAAATTGAGCCTTTTAAGATGATAACGTTCTCTAGCGGAGGTTCATTTAACTGTAGAGTGAATCCTCCCACCCCGAGCATGAGGTCTTCCATTTCTTTTTATCAGGTTGGATTTCGCCAAAAGTAATGATGGAGGTCCTGTTTTGGTTAACATTTTACCACTCGCAAAAATGTAAAAGCAAAAGGTTTTTAGAAAATCACTAGGACGGCTTTTGCTTATGAGCACTCTTTATTTCTATTGACATCATTTTGTTGCTATTTATTCCTGCTCCACAAGGTGTACTGCAGAGTTCAAATCAACGTTCTCAAATTTTTACACTTCACGATTATCGGAAGCGATATTTGACCCATATCAGCATCTGCGTTCTTTAAAAATCTGACGACCAATAATACAACATCATGCACTTAATCATGAGTTATTTGTTGATTTTATAGAGATTCTGCTGGCTTTGTTTTTGATTGAAAGTAAAACATAGATGTCATAAAAAACATATTATAAGTACACAAAACTGAAAGTGTGTTAAACATGATGAATTTTAGCCTCCTGGACTAATATAATGTAGCAGTATCGGCCCTTAAAAAAGAACATCTCAGGTTCGTACCACCACAAAAAAATACATAGCTTTTCAATAATGCAAGCTTGACAATAATGCCCAGAATTAATGCACTTTTTAACCTTGAAAAGTAGGAAAAAAAAATAAGAAATTATATTAAGTAATTGATGCAATGGAGGGAGGGGGGACAAAGTGGTAGGCCTGCCCCCCACCCCCAAATTTTCAAATGCGTCTTGCCTAGCAATGCACCAGATGCATGTCAACTAGAAAAATGTTTGGGCCGATCATCCAGAAATGGCACCTGGCTTTAGAACGGAGACAAAAAATGGTGAAAAGAGGATCCGATTTCAGCGTTTCTTCCAAATTCCCTCCTGCAAGCGCTGTCAGTAATGAAGGAAGCCAAAGAGAGACGGGAGCGCACCTCTAAGCCTGCCACTAAATCCCACACACGGCCCCGCAGCCAGAGGCAGACACCTGCAGGATACGTGATACCGCCGCCGCCGCCGCCGCCGCGTGCTCCGCTGCAACATTGTGCATTGGCGCATTACCTCCACTAGGGAACTCCCGTTTTGCTGAATTAAGCTAACTATCGGATTTTAATGGAGCAGCTAAGTGAAATGTTCAAACGCTTATGCTAGCATAAAATATTCAAGTCACACTCTTTTGAAAAATGTCAATGGTCATGCAACTATTCCAGTATGTGCGCAGAATTTCTTTTTCAAAATCTTGTATTCATTCATTCCCAAAGGTGTGTTTTTACATTCACTGTCTTTCAAGATTTTTTTGTTTCATAAAGTATTTTGGGGTAATTAAGTGTGAAGGTAATTAAAGATTTAGGTATTGAAGTACTAAAGTAATAATTGTTTAAGGTACTGAAGTAATCAATTACTTTAGGTTGATTGATTAGTATCACCCTCTTTTAGATATTTTGTTTAGCCAGACCTGGAAAAAAAACAAGAAAAAATATTAAATTATTATAGTTCAAATATTTTAAAGTAGCTGGATGTCTTTTCTCATAAAAAATAAAAAAATGTATTCGGGATTGAATGAGTTAAGGCCCATAAATGTATCAAAAGTTGAAGTGAAATTTTACTATCAAGTGAAAGTATATAATAGAGCAGCGGTTCGCAACCTTTTTTCAGTGATGTACCCCCTGTGAAATATGTTTTCAGCCCAGTACCCCTTAACCACAGTAAAGCATTTGGGGTTAAAATTTTAAAAAAAATTAAAACATGCCATCAGTGTTTGATTTATTAAAGTATAGAAACTTGATTTGTATTGGTCAAAAAAAAACAACAACAACATAAAGTTTCCTCTTTTGGATCATAGAAGTTCTAACTGAGAAATAACTTAACTATTCATAAATATTGTCCACAAAGAAAATAATTAACAAGAAGTGTCAGACCTGTTTTCAAAAAGAAATATTCATCCAATGAAAAATATTAAACATAAAACATCATCTTTTGGGATTATAGTAGCGATCTGTTCAAAACAATAAATTATTAAGGTAATTATTAGTAAATATTTGTCCACAAAAGTAATCAACATACAGTGTCAGACCTGTTCTCAAAAAGAAATAATAATGAATAAATATTTGTCCGCAGAAAAACATTCAACTTAAAGTATTGTATTTTGGAATCATAGTAGAGCTTTTTTCACGAAAATAATTAACTTGACAGGTAACGAGATGTGGCATGTGACAGGTTGGGTCTAACTTCTAGTATGGGGGAGAATCCGGCTTTTAAAAAGAATGAAATTGAATAACCTACTGAACATCAAATGTGTTTGATGAACTTATATTTTCTTGACACATTTACAGAACTTAATAGTAATTTTTAAAGGATTTTTGCATGTTTGTTTGTTTGATTGGAAATCTCAAGTACAGTACCCCTATTTGGAAACCACTGTAAAAGAGCATACGGAAAGGGGAGAGCAAAAAATTGGTTTATGGGCCACAACTTTCAAAATATTGTGGACGAATGTGAATCGCGGAGCTTCAGTGAGGTAAAAGTAGTGCTTTGACACCAGTGTTTGGCCTCTAGGTGCCAATGACCAATTTTGAAGTGCGTTGAGGAGCTTCATTTAGACAAAAGTGGTGCTTTGCCACAAAACTCGGCATGCCAAAAGTGAAGCCAAATTTAAGACTATTGGCGAGAATGACATCTTAAATGTTTCCCCAATTTGTTTCAGATTCCACAGCGTTTTTCGCTGCTTAACAGGTTGAAAACTTAGACAAGCACCTCATGTCCATTGAAGATGTCCGTCATTGTGGCAAAGTCATCTCGGAGGCGCTCACATGATAGCGATGAGATGGGCACGGCCGCCTTTTGTTAGCGCACTTCCCTTTGTCTCGGGTCTCTGCGGTGTGCGAATGGCGAGCGGGACGGGGCGGGATAACAATAGGCCAGGGTTTGGGTGTTCCCTCCCGTCATGGACGCACTCTTGACGCGGAGACGGGGAGCGAGAGAACAGCTTTTGCTTCGTCTTCAAGTCTCATCAATTATTCCGCTTGCTGTCAGTCATGCACGTTGCTATTGGATCTGCTGACAGGCACAGGTGGCAAAAGTCATGCTGTGCTCTTTGTAGTTTGTTTTTTTTTTCCACACAAGATGTTATTCTTCAAAGGTTTTCACTTTTTTCTTACAGCATGACTTACGCTCTCCAAAATGCTCCCTTCACTCGTGCCTTTTTCTTGTTTATTCTTGTGTAAGTATGATTTTAGTATCAGAAAATACAATTGACAATTGGATATGTGTAGGTAATTACTGCGTTACTATTTTAAATTCTCGTCATAATAGAATACAAAAAACATGTCATTCATGCAATAAATTTGACTTTCTCATAATACAATAATGTACGTTCTCAAAGCGTTGTTTTGCAATATTTCATGTGTTTTTTTGGTAGGGGTATTTATCATTTATCATTTTTTGTCTGTTTACTTTAATATTGCATTTGTTCTTGCAAAAATGACCGAATTCTTCAAAAAAATTAAAAATGCAACTTTAGTCACGTGACAATCCTTTTGGTCATCTCAAAATAAATTTTAAAAAAAAATCATTTCATTCATTTTGTGATTCAATTATCTGTGACTTTGTTTTTCTCTTACTATATAATGGATTTTTTTGTAACATATGGACTATTTTCACGTGAAATATGACCTTTTCTCTCAATTTTAATCATTGCTACCATCTTAAACTATAATTTGATTTTTTTTAAGAGAATAGAATTTGTTTATTGCCATTGTACAGGTGTATAAAGTTGCAGAATTGGAAGAGGTGCCAATGGGAGTGAAAGGGTTAAATTATTACCAGCTCAGTAAAAATGGATCTTTGATATCTGTAGCCATCAATGGTCATGAACGAGTTTATATTAAATGTTTATCTTCACAGCGTTCAAAACAATTTGCCGATATTGCACTTTTTTCCTCCTAAATGTACTCATTTAAATGAGTATTTTTCCCCCCTTTTGCCGACTGTTGTTTTACCGGCCTAAATTCTTTAGCTCTTACTTTATTTGTATATTCAGTGACGTTAAAAGAATTACAATGACTGCACACCGGATGATTTTTACCGGTAGAAAAACAATAGGTAGTGTTTTCGGTCCCGTTGAAAGGCGATGGAGCTTGAAGCATCCGCCACTTGAGTTTCGGGATTAGCCACCAAATCCTGCTGATATTAATGACTCCTGTTATAATGAACATTACAAGTCATCTAATCCCCTCTTGCATGATTTAATGTGCACATGCATCATGGAGGAAAACAGAAGCTGCAAAGCTGTCAGAAGACCTGTAAGTGCTTCTTTGGTGCTGTCACAGAGACAAAAAGGAGGGAAAATTTTGACGGGCGATAACGTTTCAACTGACATTCTCCCTTGATACACCTGAGACCTGACTTTTGACGGCAGGGGGATTACCTGTTATGGAGTTTGAAGAGGTTTTCTATTGTCCCGGCCGGGTAATATGAATAAGCAAAGAGTAGTTATATACAGTACTGTATGAATAAGTAAGCGGTCGCTGATGACACTCATCATGTGAGCCGACTGTCCGCTATTTATGAATAAGTGATTTCTTTTTCCATATTCGACTCAATAATTCACATCTTAATCGGCTCGGCTTAATTGGCGCCGGCATCAAAGATGCAAGGTTCCACTTAAGCGGCGCACATCGGGTGCCACTTATAATGATGACAGATGGCCGTTTGCGGGCTTGGGTGTCACACGCCGCGCCTGTGTGGCATTCACGCTCGCCTCTTGTCCGTCCGCGGATCAGGTTTTGCCCCGTCCGAGCGTTACATCGTTTCTCTTTTTCGTAGGCCGACCGCGGTGAATTATTGAGGCAAGCCTCCGTTTGCTGAAGTGGCGTACACACTTTCTGACAATAAAAAACAGACATATTTCTAGAGCTCATCTACAGTTGTGCGCCAAATTCTACCACCTTTGGGGAATTCAGAGCAATAAAAATATTGCTTTGATATCTTCATTTGGCAATGTGTTGACATTACCATATGCTGAAGTGAGTTGAGGAGCTTCGTTTACTTTGCCGCCAACTTGAAGCATCTTGATGCCGAGCAAAGACATTTAAGAAGGATCGGGAGCTTTGACTTGACAAAAGTAGTGCTTTGGCATCATCATGTGACAACTTGCTGCCAATACTATATGTTGAACTGAGTTGAGGAGCTTCACTTAAAGTAGTCCTTCTCAAAACTGTGGGGTGGACCACCCTGGGGGGTGACCGCATGGAAAAGGTTTTGATTTTGCCACGTGAAGTGCAATTAATTGCAATTAAAAAAGATTAGCGTCTTTTTTTTCAGGCAGTTCGATGCATTTGGTTATTTTTTTCTGTTTTATACTAATCTGTAACTTGTATAATAAACTGAGTAAAAAGTAAAAGTTGATGAAAGTTGATTTGTACTGTTTTTTTTTCTTTTGTTAATGTTAAAAATGACAGTTTTGGTATACTTATATATTTTTTATAGATAATTACAGTACTTCATTTACAAATCGGCACATTATTGCTTCCAGTGGGAAAACTGTCCTGGGATTCATGAGACTTTGGGCAAAATTTAACAGTTATTTTAAGTTATTCTCCACAGGTGACCACTGGGATTGCGTTAATGATATTTCTGCATGTGCTGATTGATGACCACTGCTTGCGGAAAATGACCATTTGTCACAAGTGGTGGGAAGAAGAATATAAACAACTGAAGGAAATGCAGTTTTGGATAGAGGTTTTGGTTTTAAAATGGATTTCGAGAGAAGGGCTGCGTTCCATGGGAGGCCTCTGCAAATACTCTCCTGGGTGATCTCACAGGAGGTCACACATCCGAGGACACAAACATACCAGCTAGAGACATCTTCCTTGGCGGAGGCTGAGAAATTTGACTGTTCATAAAATTAGACGCGTTTCTGTCTTTTTGGTTTCCATCATACATTAGCAAAATTTGATATCAGCAGGCGACGGTGATAACGTGTTCAGACCACAGCGACGATGCAACATCTGAGGAATGTCAACACCTGAGCTCAGCCCGTCCTTCAACAAAAGAGGCAGACAGACCAGAGTTGGGTGTCACTACTTAGAAGTTCAACATAGCCTCAAAAAAAAAAGTTAATAAGATGGCCATATTGTCCAGGAGAGGCATTACTCAACGTGTCTTCTCTTGATGTCCCAATACAAAAAGATGAGATGACAGGCACTCAGCGCTATTCATTACACACACATTTGTGTAGAGACGATGTTTGAGATGAGCTTTTCAACAAGAAAAACGAGGGTTTTGGTCCTTAAACTCATTGAAAAGCTCTGAATGTGGACACAGATGCTCCATTGTGGCATTTGTCAAAAAAGGTAAGGTATGTTGCCTCCATACAATAAAAAAAAAGAGAAAAAGAAAATATACAAATTAGGATAAAACCCCACAATGGTCACTGAAATATCTTGTCCAAGCCTGCACAATTCGCCAAAAAAGCATTTGGACAAGTCACAAAGCTTGTGGAGGAATGTCATTCAGACATATGAGGCAAAACTGGAGTCCTAATCAGTTTCATGTTTAATTAAAAAAAAAAAAAATGCGGAAAACACTGTTCCTGCTGTGAAACATGAAGGAGGCGCGGTAATGTTTTGGGGCTAGTCCAGTACTCGACAACTTGAATTTGTGTTGCATTCACGAGCAGATGGTAGCTGCGCAGGTATAAATCACCCAGGAATATCTTAAGAACAAAATATCTGACTACTCTGAAGAGCCCAGATAGAAGAAGCCGAAACATGATTTCTGTTTGAACTCAGAGATGACTGCTCACAAGTAGGCCAGAACGCCTGTCGAGAGCGTTACAGAAATATTTGTGAAGAGGTCGGGATGACGATCGGCACCTCTAAATCTGAGAACATGGTCCTCGACAGGCGGACGGGTGCAGCGTCTGTTGTGATACAAACTCTGCATCGATCGGTCATGCTAAAAAAGTAACTGAGCCCAAAGGCGATGCTCTTGATTTGCTGGTCAATCTATGTTCTTACCCTCATCTATGGTCACAATCTTTGTGTTGTGACAGAAGGACGAGATCCCGGATACAAGTGGCTGAGTTTCCTCCTCAGGTTGTCCAAGCACTCCCTTGGAGATAAGAGGAGAGATGCTTGGGTCATCAGAGAAGGACTCAGTCATGCCACTGCTCCTCCGCGTTGATAGGAACCAGCTGAGGTGGCTCGGGCATCCGGTCGGGATGCCTCCTGAACGCTTCCCTGTCGAGGTGTTCTGGGCACGCCCCGCCGGTAGGAGTGCTCGGGGACCACCCAGGACACACTGGAGAGACGATGTCGGGGCAACATGGCTCAGTGGTAAAGTGATGGTCTTCCATCCAAGAAGTTGTGGGTTGTGAGCATGTTGACGTGTCCTTGAGCAAGACATTGAACCCTCCATTTTTCTTGATGCTTTCTTAGTTGTTAAATGTAAAGCACTTTGAGTGCCTAAAATAGAAAAAAAACTATAAAAATGAAAGACCATTGATGTCTGCGCTTCTTACCCAAACCCGGGTAATCGGATGGATGGATGAATGGATAGATGACTTTTAAAAGTTGATCTTTTTGTCTTTTCTTTGTGGAGGTTTTCTTTCTTTAACAGAAGCGGAACTACAATTTTGCCCACGTGTGCAGACAATTATATGGTTACGATTTCGGTGGCTACATCACTCCTCGTTCCTGACTTTTCTGTGATCCGACCTGAAAACCATGTCGAATCTGGCAAAGTACAGCAGGATTCTTTTAAAGTGACGGAATTGGCAAATGTCTCAAACCTCCATCAATTTTACAATCCAATTCTCCATGTTGGAAAGGTATCAGGCTGATATCATGTAGTCTGATCTCAAAGCTGGCGTTCAGACCAACAACAGCTCATTGATGGGGGCTTAAGTTATTGCCTCAGGTGCCGCTGAGACTATGAAACGTGATCTGGCGAGGACAGTTTATGTAACAGAATCGTCGTGATTGGGTAGACCGCCACGCAGCGGTTCTTGATTCTACGAAACCATTTTTTGCAACTCCATGAGGACGACAAAGCAAGTTGAAAGCAGAGTTAGCGGCAGAAAAAGTAGACCCAGTGGTAGAGCCTCACCTGGCTACAACATTGCATTTCTCCTTTGCCCCTGCAGCCGGTACTTTCATATCACATAAACAGCATCCCAGCAGGGAGGAATCGGGCTGTCAGGGGGAATTGAGCTCGAGGTGAAGGACCGTGACACCAATCAACTCGCTCTCTGCAGGACCAGCCAACAACAATATCAAGTCAAATATGTTTCTGGCACGGGAAGCTTAAAGTTTGAATCAAGGATCTTTTCTTGAAATGTATCAAGACAGTGCCTGGGTCATTTCCTGGTGTATACACAACATCTCGTCACGCAGGAGTGCTGGGACAGAAATGGAGCGCTGGAAGAAGTGGCGACTTCATATTGAGCAGGGAGAAAGCATCGGTATAATGCGAGGCGACGTTAGAAATTCTTTTTACCGTCCATACAATGCTGCCAGTGTGGAACCGTCGTACAGTTCGGAGCGAGTTCTCTCAGAATATCCATCAGGACGTCTCATACCCCGCCGCTCTCAGTTTTAGGACACACTCAAGTTAATCAAAGCCAGTCTGATCCGAGGGCTTGGAGGTCATCGGGCGTGGAGAGGAAATTATCGGTGGAAATAAAGGCCCCACAAACTCAGCACACCACATGCTGGATGCAGAGTTTCTCGAACGTTTGAACAAGGCCAAGTTGTTCACATATGATTTAAGGACTGCTTTTGTCATGACCCGCGCCAAGAGTTCTTGCTTTTATTGGCTGTTTGGTCCATTACCTTTTCTTGACCGGTATTAAAAGACAACAAAATTTTCCAGTGGACGGAATGGAGCCTCTGACAATTGAGTCACCCAACGATTTTTGTAATAACACGCATACTGTAAGTAGCGCTTCACGGTGATATGTCAAGTCCAGGAACCATCATGGAACTCGGTGAGATTTGGTGCGGGCGAGGCGTGGCTGGGCGGCGGCGTTTGGAGAGAGAAGTGGCTGCGAGAAAAGAACGACAATAGAAGTCAGGTCAGGTTCCAGTGTGTGGGTTGTTGGGGGAAGTGTCTTCTGATTGCCACGCTATTCTGGAGATGCTGGCGGACAGCGAGGTGAGAGGCAGGTTAATTACTACACTGAAGAGGCAAGCGTGAGATGCGTTACACAGCCATTGTGGCTCGGAGTTTTGGGTTTCCTGGCCTTCGAGGTGTTTCTGAACATCCGATCAATTGAGGCGCACAAACAGACGATGGCATATAAAATGAAAGCATACTATTACAAGACCTGCCGTTTATTGTATGAATCCTCATTCACTCAACTAATTTCACGTCTAAAAAAAGCATGAGATGAAAAGTTGAGCTACAAAGAGCACCCAAAGAAATAGGAATACAGGAATGATTCTTTCGTCCGATTTCAAAAAATAGTAACGACACCCAATACAATCAACACGGTTCTTTTTTTGACATGAAATAAATGCAATTACGGTTTGACTTGTGGTTTTCATTGGAACGTTTCTAACACATTTACCTCATGATATTGACTGATATTTAGGGTTTCAGACAACCGCTACAGAACATACGTCTATGTTCTCGTCTCTGACATCTAAAGGCAAATCCGGAGGCTGTTGAGTTTAAGTGCTATTCATTCATCAGCCCACTGAAAATAGCGTCCATCCATGCCAGAGAGACTGTCCCCGAGTCTCCTTTTTCGGAATCTGCCTGTTTTTACTGGCAGGGTCCTCCCACTAGACCAAGCGGACTATAAATACGACCCTTCTGAATGCCCACATCCTTGCCCCGAAAATAAATCATGGCTGCAGCAGACAGGCAGCACCTAGCAAACGGGACAAGCGGAGTTCCCAATTGACCGGTGGAGCAGGAACTGGGGAACACCCAGTCAGGCTCCCTGGGAACCAGACTGCTGCTGGCTCACCTCACGAACCTCTTGACAGGCCCCGACGTCGAAAATGGCCTGTCACTCTCCTGGCTCGCAGTGGCGGCAAAGACGACTGCGGCTCATCAGAGGGGCTGACGTATGTCCTACTTACTCCTTCAGAATTCTGGCACAGGTGCAGAACGGAAGAGGGGTGAGTGGGTAATCACCGGGGTGTTGGCCAATCACTGCCCACACAAGAAAAATGCACAGGCCACAGCTATGGACCTCTTACCAGATTACTTACCATATATTTTGTTTTTACTGAGGGACTGTCGCACAAAGACTGAGAGAATGAGGATAAGCAGACGGTATATACGTACAAGAGGAAAGGTCAGAGAGCAGGAAGAGGGGTGAAGATGTGTTTTGATTACACAGTGACCGCCGTCATATTCTCAGACTGCAAAGAACTAAGACACAAAAGCAACACTATGTAAAAAAAAAATTCTTTGAAATAAGATGCGATGTATGTCACCTGTTTTGATAGTACATATTCATTGCACTTTTGAGTTGAAACGAGCCTTGAGTAATTTGAGTATCTCGGTTTAAAAAAAAATGCTCAAGGCGTGTTTTTTTTATTGCCTCCGTTATTCGTTTGTATGGTCTACAACTGTCAGGCAGAAAACAAGCGAACGGCAGCAAAAAGTGTTCATGATATGCATGATAGTAACATGCAGTCAACGCTATTTTAAAATAAACCTTATCTTACCAACGAGCCATCCAACCTTTTAAAAAAATGGATGAACGGATTCATTTTTTGCTAAAGTTAGCACTGGGACTTACCTTATTTTCACCAGTTGCTTGGTCTTTATACAAATTGTGTACAATGTTAAAGTGACTAATTTATATTTTAATTACATTATCAGTAGACATGCAAGTCTTACCTTTTACGCAAGGAATGTTAACCATTTATGGAACTTTTTTTCATGAGCAAAAATGCCTCCCATAAACCCACTGAACAAACAGGAAGAAAAGTTAAGTTTTGAACCACCCAACCTTGACGTGCGGCAGTGTAGCAAAGCCTCGCCCTTTCTGCAGCATTATTCCTGCGCTGATTTTCTTCGCTTCCGTCTGTGGAGACGCGACAATATAGAGCGGGTCTGAGCTTGGAAATGAGCTGCGGTTGTTTTCTTTGCAAAAACACCTGTCCAAACAGCGGCAAAGCCAAGGGCAACTCTCGCCTGTCAACACTGGTGACAGCTCTCGACGAAAAAAAATCCAGGCGAGACAATTCCTAAGACGTCCACTGGAGCGAAACAATGCACGTGGGGCTGGTGTGACACCAGCTGGGTCGGCCATTTTACCCTGCTTGTAGTCCTCATTGGGGCGGACACCTGGTTGGAGAGATACTGTCTTTTGTTTTGTTCATCCGCGTGGTTTCAAAGGCACTTAATCCACTGGAGGTATCAGTGACACTAACGGGGCAAAAAAAAAAAAGGGGGTTGATACACCTCTTACAATAAAAGGCTAGGCTATATACTAATTAATTAATGGAGCTTACAAGCATTTATAAGGTGTTTGTATCATCTGTCCGGAGTGGATTTAGAGGGTATTTTAGTGAAGATTTGCAGGACAAAGACGGGGTGGATCATTAGCCAGAAGCAACTTGGCTAGCTCTGCATAGTGAGGGAACACGGGTGGTCGTGTTTCAGTCCTTTTGTTTAAATTTCAACACGCGGACGTTAGCATGAAAAAATGCAAAAAAAAAACATTCACTTCCCAATGCTAATTTTCAACATAAAACTTTTATTTAAAAACAGAAACCAGCTAAATGATGATCCGTTTAAACTGTACATATGCAATTCATGATTGTATTTACATAGCGGGGATCTAAATGTGCACCTTTAATGATTTCGATCATTGTTTTGATGGATGACGTGCTTTTTATACATACATATTCTGTATAAACTATAAACTACTAAAGTGTCACCTCACTAACAATACATATTGTAAACATCTCTTCTAAGGCTTCATCAACACTGTGTCACCATCGATATTTGGAGGAACTGCTTCAATATAAATATGTAGAGAGGAAATACTTTTAATAGCTGATCATGATGCGACTACAATCATAAAGAATCTTCATTTAAAAATCCCTTTTTGCAAATTATGCTGAACGGAAAACAAAGCGCTATTGGTTTTAGCACCACATTCACAAACGTCTTCAAACTGTGACGAGACCATGTTGGTTTTGCGAAGCCCATTTAACTTTACGGATGAATCACAGAAATGAAATGGGGGCAGATCGGTGGTCCTTCGCTCAACGAGCGCCCTGGGTTTTTCATCTCGGCCGTACGAGTACGGACGACACAGATTGAACAAGTCAGCCCGGGAGGAAAATACTGAGTGAGTGACAGAATGGCATGGTGGCGGCTTTGCATGGACTCACTGCACCGCACACATGGAGCTGCGAGGATGGTTGACCGTCCGGGCCACCACATCTTGACTGTAGTTTACGATGTCCGCTTTGACCACACGCTGCAAGAACGTTGAGAGAAACACACCAGTAACTCACTCACAGCATTGTTTGTTCAGTATCATGACTGCATTCCAGATCAACTCATCAAAATTCTCTATGATAAACATTTTTTACAGCTAACAGCAACAAATGGTTCCTATTGGAAAATGGTTTTCGCTTTACTTTTGTATTGATGAAGGGCAATGAAACAACAAGATTGCCATTACTTTTATTTTAATGCGCTAAGTTATGATAGCTTGAATTATGAGGTAAATGTTTCAATTTGACCCAACTTTCTGGGTTGTTTCGCATCAAACAACCCCAAGAATAGATTTTGTACAAGTCAACCTCAAATTTTTTATTTGGATTTATTTATTTATTTTAACTACACAGTAGAGTTCAAATATTGAATTGGTCCTTTTTTGGCCCATAATAAGGTTATTTTTGACCATACGTATAAATATGTCTTTGGGATTTCATGAGTATCTGATTCGGATAAAAGATTGATCATATCCTTTCATAGATGTCACTTGATCATATAACGTGCTCAACATAACTGAGTACGTACACCCACTTTGAAAGTCAACTGTGGTTGTTTATAAAATGCTCTATTAATACAATTCAGAGAAGTTGAGTAAATTAAGTGGTTTGGCACAACACAGCTCAGAATTTTAGACTAAAAGGACTAAGAACTCACAATTCTAAAAATCTTTTCCACTACAACAGGGAAACTAACGGATCATCTAGTGAGACTCATCTACAGTCTGCTACTGTTCAAACATACTTCCAACTATTGAACCAAACAGATTTTGCTTTGCTGGCGGTTCTCTTGTCTAACGGGGCCTTCATCCTGAGGGTAGTTGACCAACTCGGCTTTCACGATCCTCTGATCGGGTTTGACACGGGCCAGGCAGCGGAGAGATTGAGGAGAGAAAAGAAAATGATCGAAGGAGAGAAAAGCAATCAGTGATGACAAGAATGGTGAGCAATGAGCAGGTAGATGAAGGATATGGGGAATGATAGGATACCGAACCAAATATAAAACTGCGCTTTTGTGTTTTGTGGGCGCACGGGCGTTTGGCTGGCTGACAAACGAGCTGCTGCGGCCTAGTGTCAGAGGCGGTGATGAATCTAAGAGTTTGCTATCTGATCTCCAGGACAGAGGAGCAAGATGGAAGGGGCAGCCGGGCAGATATAATTCTGCCGTGGGTCGTGACCTTTGTGTTCAGCTTGCTCCAGCTGACAGCTGATAATGAGGCTTGACTGCCTGGTGGCTCTACTTCTAAACAAACACGTGAAGCAGACATCCAAGATTCACAATGCACAGTAAAAAAAAAAAAATAAAAATAATGCTTGAATGCAAGAAGGGTGTGGATCTTTGTTATTTAATGATACTACTAGATTATAGTAATGATTTAAGTATAATAAATGATACCTGTGTTACTTGTACACAAGTGTTGTAAACGGTTGGAGTACATAAATTTGACATTTATTACAACCCGGTCCCGCTGGCATAAATGTTTCATTTATGTAATCTAACCGTTTACAACAGTTAAAATAATCAGAAAATGTCTACCATATTTTGGTCGATATTTTAAGGGCTATAATTGGCCGATTTAATCGTCTGAAACAAATTTTTTTAAAGACACTGTTCTCGTTGGTCAATCAAATGTATAAGGGACTTTTTATTTCAGTTTACAGGAACGTTCAAACAAAGTAGTCTTTAAATGGATACAAAACTAATTTTGCCATTTTGGGCAAGAAAAAGTAAATACTTTGTCTATAATAACTTCGATGGCTGAATTATTTTTGATATGCAGTTAATACATTTAAATACACGTTTTCCCCATGCTGTCAACTAAAACTGACAATGAAACAACCAATCACGATTCAGCTTGCAAATGTCAAAAGACCGAGCCCAGAAAACAATTGAGCTGTGTGCTCGTTACCTGAGCCTTGAGCACATGATGTCATTTTCAGTTGACAGCAAATGGCAAATATTGTTTTTGAAGTTTTTAGTTGTACATGTAAAAAAATAAGTTGGCAAATAATTCTAGACAAAATATCAACCGTTTACTCCAGAAAATGGCTAAGTATCTCTTTAAACATTAAAATCTGGAATGGTTGAGGCCAACACTCTGCTCCATGGTGTCAGATTTACAAGGCATACTTATTTTAACTTTAAAAGGACTTCAATACAAAGTAGCATTCTTCAATTAAGACGACAAGCCCACAACAGCGTGTCACTCAGTTTTTCTCCAAACAGCCTCTCACTGAGCTTGATAAACATAGGATTAAAGCACTTTGTTCTTGTGACGGCGGGGAGGAAGCGCAAATAGATGGACAGCTCCATTAGTCAGTAGGCAGCGGCAATGGTGATGATGGGCTTGAGAACCCGTCCAATGCTCTCCGTACATGTTCTCCTACTCTCACGGGGCCGTGACCTCACTGCGGGCCCCGGCTCATCGAGCACTACCCAGCCAGGTTGGCTCCAAGCGCTCGTATGGGAGCCAGGATTAATGCTTCTGGGGGAGGTGACCCTGTAAATTCTACAGCTGCCACATTGGGGCAACCCGGTCCCGCTGGCAGGCCCGGAGCCCTAACACGGCGCGTTGGGAAGATAAAGCAAATAAATCAGCCGGCCAGCGTAACCTCCTCACCCCTCCAAATGCATACCTTTAACCTCTGACTTCACGCGTTAATGTGGCCAATGTGGCTCTTATTTACAGATGGGTAGGCTGACTCGCAGGTAGAGCGCCACTTGCGGCAGACGCAACAAACCAGTGTTTATGCAACAAAAGGTCATTTACAGTGTGTGCTGACCTGCGCCGACCTAACGCACTCGCGGTGACCTCCACTACAAACAGCATAATGTTACATTCTGTGACTGGCCATTTTTCTCAGGCCAATTAATCCAAGAGGGTGGAGAAAAGTAAGATCCAAAACTTGTTAGGGTAGACATTTTGTTGAAATCCGAGACTTGAATGACTCACCTGGGACTGTTCCATTTCAGCTTTGTTCAACTTCACGCCGAGGATCTCAGCCGCAACCCTCTGGAAACAAAGATACACCTGAAGAGAGAAATAGAACATGAAACATTAACCCAACCAAGTGTGATCAAATCATGCTTTTGTTGGCGTCTAAAGCTCACAGAGTCCCCGGTCTTGGCCGACACAAACTGACTGATGAGGCCGTTGTCTTGGCAAAAGCGCAGGTGCTTGTCGGACTTCACCGTACGCATGTGCTCCAAGTCGACTGGGGACGAAACACAAGCGTGACACATGAGCAGTCTCTCACTTCACGTGCAGTACAGTACATAAACATAAACAGCAGGGATGACTGTTTACATAAGATTGAGACACAAGGAGAATGACAAAGCATAACTCAGTGGTTATGTCGCTGACAAAACAAGACACAGCTACTGCTATTTCTTAAGCTTCTGAATCCCCAAAAAGTGGAAAACACAAACTGTTCATGGTCATTGTTGAAATAGTCATTCACAAAACTAACTGGATTAATTCGCCCCCGCTGTTCACTTTATAATCCACAACACAATCAGGGCATGCATGCATGCATGCATGGATAGATGGATGGATGGATGCATGGATGGATGGATGGATGGAGTCAGGGGTACATATAGACAAAGAGGCTGCTTTCCCTCATATTCGTCTTAAATTATCAGTCTTTCTAGCTCGGGGATGGGCAACTGGCATTCAAACCTAATGGGACAGAGAGACATTTCCCCCTGAAGCCAAGAACCTTTTTTTGACCTGGCGCTAAGATGTTCAGGAACAATATGTGGAGAAGGACTTGAGGCTAAAGTCACAGCGAGAGCGCTAAAGCCCGAGCTTTGACTTATGAGGGGCTACGGTGGGCACAGTGGTCCAAGAAATGAGACTCTCACCTGGCTGCTGATTTACAGAGGCTACAATGACAACGTCTTCCTTTTAGCTTTTGTCTTGGAGCTCCCTGTTCATTTGACTCCTTTGCAGCGATACCGACCGCTCCGGTTCTCCCTTTTCCGCCATGTGGGGTCATGCTGAGGTCGACGGGAAAGGTCACCCGGGGGTCTCGCTGCTGAAAAGCAATAGCCTCACTCTTTATTTCTGGCTTTGTGCATGAAGGAGGCCACACCCGGTATCTGGTGCATGCAGGTCTATGGCACCTGGAGGAGGTGAGGCTACTGTACGGTGTTGCATTTCTCTCCACCCCCGTCTCCAAGTTTTATTCTTTGTGTGAGGTTGTCAAAGATTTACTGTGTTCTCATGCCCTCAGAGCGTATGTGAAGGAGAGCTGCACCCACAAAGACAGATATACAGTCTGGGGGAACATAAATACTGCATTTATTGAGTAATATTAATATCTCAGCAAGTCACATGACCCCAGAAATGCCAGCAGCCAAGCCATAGAAGCTAAACAAATACTTTTGGGGGGGAATAATTTTCCACAAGAAGCAGATTATCGTGGCCATAAGAGACACATAAACAGAAACCTTTCATAGCAAGGGCAGACTGTCATGTCTCAGACCCGAGCGTAAACACAGCTATCTCACGGGCGTCAGCAGTTTATTAATTCCCGTCATTAAGATGCAAAGACACCTATAGGCTACTAGGGGTAAACAGTGCTAATCCTTTGGATCCTGCCCACTTGGAAGAGGTCAATCATGTGTCAGTGTCACATTAGGCAACATTAACATCAACACTGGCTTCAACCTTGGCTTCAAAGACAAGGTGTAAAAAGACGTGATACACTTCTGAGAGCTGAGGGTAAAAGCAAACTTAACACATGCATGACAAGCGGAGTGCTTTGGAATTTTAAATGAAAAAACTAACATTCGCCTGCTGCAGTTATCACTCTTTATATCTATTGTTATCTGTTTTTGTGGCTGTAGTAAAAACCCCTTTGAATTCTAAACCAGAGGATGCGCTGATCCCACTTTTTGAAACAGTGATTACGTTCGAGGACCTAGCAATACCAAACACTGATAAATATGTGTTACAATCCCGATTTAAACGTATTTTACTTGTCAAATATTGATCAAGCATACAAATCACATATATTCAATATTTATATCAAAATTCGATCTGCTATCAGCCCCCCCCCCCCTCAAAAAGCATATCAAAAATCAAAAATCGCATATCAAAATATGCAAATTGAAAATGTCACCAAGTGGTCCCATTCTATTGAAGATGTCTATTTTCGTTTGAGAGATGTTCGGTAGCATGTGGCATTTGTTTAGCTAGTCTGAATACGAGACTAATCCCAGCGTTTTAGCGTTTTGTTCAATTTGTCTTCCAAATGTACCCATTTGTACTTATCAGGTCAAAACAATCTTGCCGCCATGTTCTGGTTTCCCTCTATGTCTGTCAAACTGTACATCAGCTTAACAACCCGGAGGAAGTGACTGCAAACACGACCTTAAACTGTTTAGGCCTCAGAGCGCAGAGGAGATAGTGGAGAGGGATCATCACTCGTCAAGAGCGATGGCTCTCCCTCGTTCTGGTCACCGTCAGTTTATTTAAAATATCTGCATGCCAATGTGGTGAATTTGGAGTGTGGGGTTGGAGATAAATATCTGATGGTTCTACCACAATTTGCTGCTATGAGAGTGATGGGGTTTGTTAGTGTCCCTAAATTCTGGCACATATGTGCTTGTGATGACTTCTGTATTGTCAGTCATGATGTGTTGCGGCACTCTTTGTGTTAAAATGGTTAGACTCAAAAGCTTAGTTTTACTATGAGGATTTTTTGTTAGATTAAAGCCAATTCAGATATTTGGTAGAACAATCAGCCAGTTAATTGAGAAATATGTAATAATAATGATAATAGAGAATAAAAACGTTTTCCCTTAATGCTTACATCACCAAAGACATGTACTAAAGGCAGAACATTTGATTGTATTACATTACTTTGTCCTTTACAAAAGAGATCAAATCTGCAAAAAAAAGATTGGCTTGCGGTGGGGGGTTTGAATGTCATTGTCCTTGTCTTACGTAGTAATGTGTTAAAAATCATAAAAAAATCTGCACTTTAAAGAAACATTTAAAAGCAATATCAACCAATTATATCGGGCATGCCATAGTTGTACTGGAACGGACTCAACTGACGATAATCCCTCTATAGATTTTACATTATTTAGTGGCATTAAGATTGCAAAATGTCCGAAAAATTATGTGGTTTGATCTATAATACCATATGCAGACAAAAGGGATGGCTCCGGTATTTTTTTCTAATTAAATATAAAACAAAACAATGAAAGAAAACGTACTCAATATTTTTGTAACGGTAATATTTTCCACTGCAAATATTCATTTAATTTTTTTAGCTACAATCCACAGTGTTTTACAAGGTACTTTTCATTGCTTCGCACATGCTGCCAGGGCCAAAACATTGGCTCAGCGCTCTGTCGTAATCATCAGTGGGCTTTTTAAAAGCATGCTGCGATAACATAGACACCTACTTATTGGTCTTGTATTTTGGCTGCAGGGGACCAATTGCAACGTTTCCCAGCAATGGTCAGCATGAGAATACGCTTGACATAGTACAGTTAATTACCGGCGTTTTAAGCTAAACAGCAGCTAGGCCGAGTCTGCAGTCCGGGAATGGAATGTGATCGAAATGCTGGGACGTTTGTTGTCAGGGGGCGCAAAGGGGTCATATCTTATTAAAAGAAAGTTACACGGTGGAGACTAATCAACCCCATGGGAGAAACTATCACTTCCAACATTACCTAACAGCGTGCCTTTAAGACACCTCTGGGTTTTCTTCACTTTCTCCCCACAATGACAAATGCGAGCCAATGCAGACGGTGACGTGAAGGTTATCAAACAAACTGCTCAAGAATCTGTCTGCACAAAGTAAATCAGCCGTGTGCTGGTTGGACGTGTTCCACGTAGGCTTTCATCGACTACAAGATCTGGCAAGTCTTTTCTTTTTTTTTCCCTTTCCTTAATGGCTATTAATATTGATCGTGTTCACTTGCTTTGTGATGAAATACCAATAGCCATTTTGAATAGAATTACCTCAGGAGACAAATACAGATATTTGTGGGATTGGCTCTGTTTTTATTATTCCATATACAATTGGAATTGGGCCAAAACCTCATAACGGAAAATGATTTTAGTCAATTTCATATTTTGGTCATTCCACTAGTAAGGGTGGTATTTCTTACACATTTTTGACCAAACAATAATGTTAAAAATGGCTTGCTCTTCCACAGTGCAATGGAACAAATACGATGTAATCCTATCATTCGGTCGAGTGGGATTGGCAAATTAAAGTATAATTTGTGGACTCGGATTAAACGGTGTGATGTTTGTTTACATATCTGCTGAGTGTGACTGAGTGTACTTTTGACAGTTTCGGACTTAGTTTAAATTCCAACAGAGCACTAAGACATTTTGAAATGCTACATGATGATTGTTTAAGTGAAGGAGCAACATATTGTGATGAGGACCCAATTCAGTATTGTTTGAGCTCATGTACCGACGGTTTCTACCCTGCACTACTCAACTCTAAGAGACACCAAAGAACATTGCGTCTCCACCACCTCCGCCACCACCCAGGAGCAACTCGTCAACTCGCCTGTGATGTTAATGGGACAGTAGCGAGCGCACAATGTACATAGTACTCACAAAAACAATGAGGAGGGCAGAAATTCATTGGACCTTGTGCTTGGATTGTGGCTGTTTTGGAATATTGCAGCAACCGTGAGACGATAATGACTTCAAGTCCATAAAAGAAAAGTTAGATTAGCTAAAGTGCGTGAATTCTTTTTCCTCTCTTCGTCTTTAATGGCTGTTTTCTCCATCCGGTTTTCCCTTCTGAATATTCAAAGCTGTTTCAGACGAATCAGTGGCCTCCAAAGCATTTATGTCACGGTTTGAAACCGGGCTACTTTTTTTGGAACCGCAACACAACAGGTACCAGAAAAAGCGAATTGAGTAGACTAGAGTAGAGTGGATTTCTTGATGAAAACCGATTTTGTCGAGTAGCATAAAATAGGGTAGATAACATTGGTGGAGACAGTGCTAAAGTGAGAGATTGCAGGAAAATCTATGAAGGCAATTGATGTGGGATGGAGCTCAATTTACACTTGCATTTTCCAGAACAAGCAGACCAGTTCTACTTTACAACTTACAAAAGTCTCTCCAGTGTACAACAAATAATCCTGCAATTAACTGCATGCTGAAAATGACAATTTATGGAAGTTTGAAGATTAATTATTATTTTGCCCAACATAATTATTTAGTCAACGCTATTTGTTTTTTTAATGAGAAAACAATATTTAAACTACATCAATTCAATATAGAAATACGTGAAACATAATATGACTGTTGTATCTTTTCAGTCAGAGCAGAAGAAAACACAGTCGCACAGTAACAAGGTCGCAATTCTGCGCTATCAATTAATTCCTTGTACCAGTGAATCTACACGAATATAACTGGTGACAGAATAATGAGAAGCAATCAGGAGCATATTAAAGCTTCGGTAATAACATAATCACGACTGGTTCAAGAGAAAGCGGACAGATGAAGCGCTGTTAGCGGGCCGGTGTTGCGGAAGGTGAGCGAGGCCTGCGAGAGGCTTCTCGGGGGAATCCTGACGGAGACAGAGCGTTCTTTGTGAGGCGGCGCCCCCCGCCCCGGTGGCCTGAAACCGGCCGGCAACGTCAGGGGACTTGCTTTCCACTAGGTCAGAAGTGTTCTGTCGACAGCTCATTGATCACAGCTCATCTTGTCATTCGATCGTTTTGCACGAAAGGCCGAGCGGGCGCACACGTGCGTGTCACGCACACGTTGCTTTCACACCTCCATGGTGGCCTTGCTACAACGCGGTCTTCCTCCCGCCTAAGTCGGGGAATGTAAAACGTCTGGCGGTAGCTAGAGTGCGCAGCCGTCAGCGCTCTAGTAAAACACGGGTCCAAGGGCCTCGCAGGCTGTGTTAGCGAGCCCTGCGGACTCATGAAAAGTGAACAAAATGCTCAGTTCTGAGCTGACCGCACAGGACGCTGCCCGGCTTTCACTGGCAGTGTCATCCAAGCTCTCCTGCTGCTGTTAAACTAAGTGGACTTTTATGGCCAAGCAGTAATGCGTGTCTCTGTGAGCCCCAAGCACAGCTACGCACTATAATATTTCTGCCGAGCACAGGGGGAGCCTTCATCATTGGAGGCGTCGCGTCCCTAGGACTCTATTCATAATCGGTACGTTCACGGGGACTTTTGATGTCACGTACAGCAAGTGAAACATTGCCACTACTAATAGGCTTGACCCGCAAGCTGAACCCTGAACATGGTCAATACGTTTTTCTTGGGTTTGGTTTCACTGCTTTTTTTCTTACGCCACTGCTAAAATGATTCTCATTCACTTGGGCCTAGCAAAATAACAGAAAACATTGATAATGCCATACATTTTCTAAAGGAACAATCCCAAGACCAAGAATCACTAGAATTGGAATTCCGCTGACAGAAAATAGATGGAGGCAACTAAAGTGTTATTAGTTTTAGGTTATGTTACAGAAATATAGAGAAACACAAAATATAACAACCAATACTTGTACATTTTTGATGATCAACAGAACACTACTTTCTTCCTCCTCTTTCTCCAAATCCCTCCATAAATGTTGGTCTATGAGACAAATTTGCCAGCTGAAAAAGCACATTTGAGTCAGCATGTTTCCTTTTTTTTTTAATAGCGATCAGAGAAATGCAAGCTGTGTCAGTCTGTCACCATCAAAATGTGAAGAGCCATTTACGTCTGTCTCACCAACTTTCATGGCGCACTGGAGCGCTGCCGGCTAGCAGCTGATTCATGCTTGACGCAGCTATAATGTTGCCCAAGCCACCGGAAAACACTAGGTGCCCTATGTCAATATCTGCGTAATTAAGTCATTTGTCAGCAGACTGAATTGGTGATTTATCATGATTTCAGTTTCTGTAGGATGACTATGCAAGCTGTTACACCACAACATCCCTTATATAAAAGCATATCAAGGCATTTGTATTTATATATTATTTGACAACGTAAGATTTATTTAGAAGTTTATGTTTTAAACTAATGCGCCACTCCTTAGTGATGCATGATGTAGCCTGCCTTAATTGCCGTATTAGCTAAAATATTTCTTCTTTTCCTGGGAGCAAATACTAATTAATTAATTAAGTTTTCTGTTTTAACGCGGTTCCATCCAGATGTCTGAAAAGCTGAGTCAAGTAAGGTACCCGCCACTGCCTCTTTTTTTCTCCCCTCCGTAATATTTTGATGACAAATGTGGCAGCATGAGGATTCCGTGACCTGGGTTGTTAAAATAATATCTTTATCCTCCAGCATATTTAGGCTCTTTTTGTTCTGGAAGTCTAACAAAACCTTGCAATCTTGATCAAAAAAGAACTGTCAACCGTTTGGGACCATTGGCAGATTCAAGATTCTAATATTGCGATTGCAAAGTCCAACTTTTACCCTGCAAACAGTGATGTAAAACCACGTATTTTGAGCCTTATAATGTTGCTCTAAATGCAACAGGGCAAGAGAAGTCAATTTAAGGTACCACATTCATTCCTTTCTTGAGGTTTTATCAGAAAACGAGAGTTTTTTTAGTTAAAAAAAAAAAAAGAACCAGTGATGTCAAGGTTCAAAATGGGGTTTGGAAATTACAGATGAAAAGATACATCAACGCAGGCCCATCCACAAATTCCTCCATATCAATGTTGTGGAGAAGTGAGGAAATAAATTGGAGCCTGAGAAGGGCGAGGGTTCCAGGATGCATTCGGGTCAGGTGGCTAAGCTGTGCTGTGCAACTCAAATGGCCCGTGACTGACCACACAAGACGGCATTGGAAGACTGATCATCAGCTGCATGTGCAACAATATTTGCTTTATGGATGGCTAGAATGAATGAGGACTTTCCATGTTTTAACAGGCACCAGAGTCAAAAGACATTGGGAGAGGAGTGTTTTGGGGGGGGACACAGCAGAATCATTGACTTGTCACAATTAAATCATAGTGCTTAGTTCAGTTTTCTTGAAGTTGTTCAACGGGTTCCAGCAGAGGCCCTCTGTGTTGCGAGTGCCACAAATCAGCTTAAACAAACCCTGGCAAGCATTTTTTTTTTAATCAGTACCGCTCACACAGCTCAGCATTGGCCACGAGAATTGTTACTCCACTTATCTGTCGCAACGTAATACAGCTGGACTTCTTCATTCATCCCACTTTAGTCCAGTTGTAACGCGAGTCTCCATTTTCCAACACTCGCAGACTTAAAAAAAAAAAGAAGCAAAACACGATACGTCTGCGCTGACCCTTTTAGTGCGAATAAAAAGTGGAGAGAAAAAGGAAACGCTGGATTTGCTGCAAAGGGCAGACATTCCAGGTTTTTATCCACCCGTAAACCAGGCCTTAACTAACACTATATACTGTCTATACATCGTCAAAGCTGCGGTTGCAAAACCTAGCGTGCGACACAGACACTGCTGACGTGTTCATCCCTTCAATATGGGGAGGGTACCAGAGCACTGGGCTTTTGTCCCACCACATGTCTATTGTGGCTAAACCTTTCCCTCGGGGGCAATTAGGGCCTTTTAGTTTGTTGTAAGAGGACCTAAGTAGGAGTGGGTTGAGCCAGGAAAAACATTTTTCAGCTCAACCAAAAACAGAAGTGCATTGAGCTCCTCTGCACCCCTGGACTCGCGAGCATCTCTCGATTGAGAAATGTGCAGGCCAAACTCTGAACAGACACCAACTGTAGCAGCTGCACGGGGCATGAAGATGGCGGGCGGGGCGCGGACGGCTTCGCGGCATCGGCTTCACCTGAGGTCTCAAGAAACGTACAAACAAATGGTGTCCGACAATGTTGGTGGCGGCGATCCTTGATTTGACTCTTTGACTTTCCCATGGTTGGGTGGAAAACTACGGAGGGAGAAGTGTGATGGGTATCGGCATGCCGAGCGCCGCGCGCAAGGCAAACACGCGTGTGTTGTTTGACACAACAGCGACACGGAGCCAATGAAAAGACATTACTGTGAGTAAGCTTGGCTACAGCAAAAGTCCACACATAAGAGAGGGAGATAAGACAAAGTGTGTCATTGAAAGTTAGTATTTGTGCAGGAATGTGATTGTGCAAGATAGGACCGCCAGGATCAGGTAAGACTTTTCTGAAATTACACCGAGTTTCCCAGTCCGCGAACAAACCCCGTGAGTGATGAGGAGGGGTTAAGAGAACTGAACCCATTTAAGTCACCCCAAATAAGGGCTGTGCTAGCTTGTGATGGATGATCCTGAAGCTCCTGGGGGAACGAGCACTGGCGATGGGAAGGGCGATGGTTAGGGAGCAAGCAGATTCTGACTCCATGAAAACAAATTGGTTTGACAAATGATGCAGACTGCATGTCTACAGAAGTACTAACATAAGCGGAGAGGACATTTATATTAGGTCCCATTAATGATAGCAAGTTGCAACTTCTTCTCAAGTCGTAGATAGTAAGATATACGATAGAAGTAGGGCTGTGGATTTCCTACAAATAATTCAAATCGAATGAGCATTGTTTTTTCTTGATTGGTGAAAAACCATTATAAACACAGAAGACCAAATAATGATCTCCAACCCAATCATGAATGACTAACTTTTATACATTTTTGGTAATCAATTTTTTTAATATCATTTGAATTGTGTGAGGTAATACACAACTCTCCTGTTCTTCCTCCTCCTCCAACTCTCCCCTCATACATTTTGATCTGTGAGACTAATCTGCTGGCTGGAACAGCATATTTCAGTCAGCAAGGATTGTTAAAATCTGATCAGCAGGAATTCAAATTGTGTAAGGCCATCAACATCTAAGTGTGCAGTCATTTACATCTAGTATGCCAGCCTATATGGTGACATTTGACCAGATTTTCTATTGGTGATATCATAGAAAAACCTTCACAAAAAAAAAAAAAAAAAACATAAAAATTCAGTTTCTCCAGAATGCATCATTCGATTTTTCCAAATTCTGGAAAATAGGAAGTTAGTAGGAGTTAGTCCTATGTTTTTTAGACAATGTCAAACTTTGCAGAACAAATAGAAGTCATCACGATTCAAATTTTAATTTTGAAGGTGACTGATTAAAGTATACATTTCTTGCCCCATGAAACTTAAGACTTTTTCCTTTAAAAAAAATACAATGAATGTGTTATTGTGACATTATTGATATATGATATTCTGTATAAATCCAGAGCAGTTAAGTTATCTTTGTTTTTCCTGGCATAAAGATTATGATGGTTCTTTGAAAAAAAAATCTCTATGTAACAAAGCATTAGCTCGGATCATGTGTTACTTAATCCTTTAGCTTTGGTGGTTGCTTTGTGACATGTATTCCAAAAGTGGGATCAACCTCAACAAGGTGTGTTAAAAGAAGAGCGCGGGAGTTGAGTGTGCAGAAGGAACAGCGAGTGAAGACGTGACAGCTGATGAGGTGTCGACATCCAGTAAAATTGGTTGCCAGTTAGTTACTAACCTTGACTTTAACACTTGTATGACAGGGGAAAAAAAATACATCTTTTGAGCACGTCAGAACTATATTCTTGTTCGGAAAGAAAAGTGCTTTCCCTTCTGCCTTGTAACCAGTTGGATTATCACAAGAGATGCTTGGATCATGTGCGGAGTGCATGCACGTCAAAATTTTACATTGGCAGCTTCTCTGAATTGTGACAAATAGTGCCGTTCTTCAACACAAGGAACCGGGCAACGTGTCCGGGCCAGGAGCGTGACGCAGGCCAGTGCCGTGAAAAGTACACGGCCGGCCATGCTTAGATGAAGAAGAAAGGGAAGGTTGTTCCCCAGCATGGACATGGCACAAGAGGGCAGTCGGGTCAAGGTAAGAAGAGAAGGGCTGCCATCATGGAGGAACCTGTCTGCTCCAAGTGCTTGATTACTACAAATTGCCTTGAGAGGTCAGTGTTGCAATTAAAATAGTGAATAACTCAACCAGCCTCATGGGAAGGCTGAAATTAATAGTCATTCAATAAAATACAATTTTAGCTGAGTTGCGCTTTAATTTTAACATCTTTAACTCAAACCTGTTAGAATGATTCAAATAGGGTTTTCTGGGAATGATTTGAGGAAGGCCCATTTCTGCTCTGTTCATTCTATCTTGTGGTGGTGCTGAGCTCCTCGGCAGACCATAATTTTAGTTACACGGTTGCTCGAACAACCCCATCAACCTAAAAAAAAGACAACCTTGCCCTACAGGTTCTGACATTTTTACAAATTATGATGAAATTTTAAGTGTTTAAAAAAAAAGCAAAGCTTTGATAGCAGATCTATTACCAGTAACTCTCTTGGACACTTCAAGTGTCTGGGAAGTCCTCAAGCATCTGACAGAAGTTAAATAAAACACATTTAGTAGTCATATTTGAATTAAAATAACCATTTCATATCATGAAGTCCATCTACTACAAAGTTAGCATGAAGATAAATTTACACCAACTTGACGGGCATTTTTCAGTTTTGAATTCTTGCATTTTTGAAATTCTATCACTCATGGCTCCTACAACTTTGAAATACCCTTTGGAAAGGTAAGTAACACTGTGACGCTTAAACTATCAATACCTAAGCAAGTCAGTGGTGTTTTTCAATTTATTACCATCATGCAAAACTGACATAACGGCAAAGCTTTCATGGCGCAATGTGTTTGTTTTAAACTGACTAATAATTCTTTGTTTTATGTTCAGTGTGACAGTAAACTTTATAAGTTCAAGTGGTATTTAACAGCTTGAAGCCCCTTCTTGAAGACTTTTTTTCACTGTGTCAAACTGCTGCTCGTGTTAAAATGAGCTCTCTACCATCATTCAGCACTCACATCTCAAATTTCTGTGGTCATAACCCAAAGCAAAACTCTTACAAAATAAAGCTCTAATCTCAAAGACAGGAAAAAGAAGGCATTTTGTGGTCATTAATGAAAATGAGTGGCTAATACGAGCATGATGTTCATTTAAAAAAAAAAAAAAAAAGGCCCCTATCCCTAGGCATTCAACTCAGGTTTATATTTGTGTCCCCGGGTGTCAAAACACCCAAGATCTACCCCAAGTCGGGTCCTCACAGACACAAAAATGTCATGTTTTTATAAGCTTCTTGTTATGTCTGCTCGTCTATTTCGGTTTGTTGCAAACATGTTGCCCAACTCGTCCGACATCATGGGAACCGCTCCGAAAGACATCTCAACTCTGAAAGAATGCTACGTAATCACATGTTCATTGTTGTTGCAACCCAAGAATTGCACTTGGAAAAACACAAAAAATGACCGATGTGTGAAGCGTAAAAGCCCCCTTAAAGAGGATGGGCGAAGTGGTGTGCTATATGTGAGCTGTTTTCCAAGCAGAGACTTTACCAAGCCTTCACGTTGTCTTAAAAATGAATCCGGAGAAGTGTTGGGAGATCCACGAGGTGATTGATGGCTCCTCGTGGGGCAATTTGTGTGGGATTACAGTTTTCTTTTTCGGTCGGAAAACACACACGGGGGTACTCCAAGCAAGAGAGCCGTTAAAAGGGGGGGGATGTACGTACTTAAATATTATAGTCTAAATACAAGTGGCGCCCACCTCCAAAGCCGGTTTTAGAATCTTCAAGTGAAGCCAAGAGAATGTGTTCTGTGCAGGAGACTTAAAATGTGACCTGTGCCCCCCACCAGTTAACATAAGAGGGCTCCCGGTGTGCAGACGCCACTCTGCTAACTGTTCATCACAGTCTAACAAGGTGGACGGTCACGCATACGCTGACACTTCACAAAAACACAGCAGTACCCAAGACAACACATCTGTCCGAGGGGATGTCATCATTATTCCTCATTATTTTGGAGATAGCGGGCCTGCCGTCTGGTTAACGTCAACCGTGCCTGATCGACGATTCGAGCACAGGAAAACTCAGGGGGGGAGGGTAGGTGGAGGGGTGGGGGTGGGGGGGGGCGGTCAGATAAGCACTTTCCCGGGGTCTGATGGTCCGCGGATCCTAAATCATCGCCGGTGACTCCCCGGCGTTCACAAACATCGACACTCCCATCAAGCCCAATGTAAGCTACCTTCTTATCGACGAACATATCACACAAGATCGGTTGTCTGGTGCTCCAACAAACATGTCTGCTACCATGACTCCTCCACAGACATGTAACATAGAATATGGGACAGGGAGTGGCAAATGGAAGAATCATCCAGCGTATGTAAAACAATCAGTTGGCTAGCACAAAAAAAGGCGTCTTGGAGCAGTTGTGGGGGTATTCAAAAACTGCTTGTGTGATTTTGTAAGCATGCCACTCACTTTTGTTACCAACCAGGGAAACGACAGGCTGGACGTCGGACTCTTCGTTGGCCTTTTTCACCATGGTGAACCAATCTTCCAGATTCTCAAAGCTCTGGTGATTGGTGATGTCATAAACAAGGAGAACCCCCTATAGCAGAGAGGAACAGAACAGAATACAATTGCACACAAGTTTGCAGATTATGTTAGACGATTCTTAAAATCGTGGCCTGAGTACCACTAGTGGGATTCGGGCTCTCACTAGAGGTACACAAATAAACCACTGATTTAAATGTGAATGAAACATATAGTAAAAAACTAAGAATGTCCCAATTCCAATTTTTTCCTGAGTTTTCTGGTTTTGGTATATGCTAATTCTGAATGTACCCAAACAGTTTTTTTTTTATTATTATTATTTAAAAATGTACAATGCTCTTTACATGGCTACTGAAGAACTAGTATTTAAATATTTTCCCACTGGCAGTGTTTGCTATAATTTGGTTTCATTCATTTTTATTAGTTTTTTCTCGATGCTCTTTAATTTGTTTTTGTGTTTACTTTATTCAAGTGCAGTATATTCCCATGCTTGTTATGATTGAATATACGCAACCCAAATATTTTGATTAAACGGGTCATTTTCTCTTGCTTACTGTTGCCGACTATTGTTCACTTGATCAAGACTCTTCTGACGTTTCATCCTACAAAATATACGTATCATTACTGCCGATATCGCATTGATCTATCAGTAACACAGTCTAGGCTGCAATATCAGTTTCATTTCAAAAGTGAATGTTGACTCGGGAAACTGCACAGCACAAATATGACTCAAATATTCAGGTTTACATTTGGGAATAAAACGTGTCTCGTTTTTGGTAAACATTTGTGCACTTTGCATTTTAATGCTACTCATTATGATGATGGTTAGACAGCCAAGTATTTTTCAATGTGGTATTTAATGCAAATAATTTGGGGACCAGTGACATAGAGGTTCTGTTATCGCCACATCGGAGCAGTTAGTGGGCCAACAAGGTGAATGTTTCCACTATTACTGTACTGCATGAAGGTGCGATTGTTCGGCCGACACGCACCGTCACAATCTGCGTGGTCGGTGTCGACAGCTCACGACTCTGGCGATTACCACCCGTCCTTCCAGACACAACATGATTGATTACAGGACGCACAGGGCGGAACAATAGGAGGGAAAGTTCCACGCAGCGCTGGCATTAAACCAGCATGACAACTTGTGATGAGGCATTAATGCACAAGTATGTAAGGGATACATCAGTGCAGCGCCATTTTTTGTAGACCTCTTATAACGAGAAATTCTGGAGGTGACAGAATGCACTTGACCGCCGTCTAATTGCTACCATTACCCAGGCACATTTTTAGTAATCAATAACAGCCTCCCTTTCCCCGCTTGGGGCTTGAAGAGTATGCAAGTATTCTCACGCCAAGACCAATAGATTTTGGCCTGTTTTATTGACACTTCTCCACTCTCCTACTACTACCACATAGACAGGGATACTTAAGATCAGAATGTTACAAAAGTATCCCATAGTTTTTTGTTTTTTAAGTTAAAATCAAATGAATCCACTGTTCATTTCACCTATAGTCAAATCAAATGTAGTTAATGTTTGTCTTAATTACTATATCTTTTAATCCAAGACATTTAAAAAAAAAAAAAAAAAAAGAAAAAACTGTCAGCCACTTTCAAGAATTCCTCCGGAATTCTTCCGATTCCCGCCTTAGTTGACGTCCATTGATGTTGATGGAACACCACTTATGTCAGCGGCGCTCAAAGTGTTAAACACACACAAATTCTATGATTAAGTCGTATTCAAATGTCACAGAATCGCAGAAAAAAAAAGTGAACCCAAGCTACCTCAAACTTCTTGAATTGGATGAAACTCAAGAATAACGGAGTTGTTACTTGTATAATGTGTGGATGAAATATCAGCTGAAAGGATCCCTGCGGATTAAATGACAAGGACCATGAACTTCACAACGTCAGCCGTGTGTCATTCTGTGTAATATTTCCGTTAACAAAGCTATACAATTGTTATTCTTTAACAGAACAAAATCTCTGTAATATTAGTTGAGAATTGCAAGCAGTAGAAGACTTGTAGACGTTGCCAATTCCTACGCGGCCTCATCACTTTGACACAAATTGTGAGTTTCAACTGGCTTGCTGCATTCGCCATCAGTTCATGTGTCAGTGGACGTCTTGAGTTTATTATCATACGGCTCCAGCCAGGAGGTCTGACGAGACTGGAATAATAAGCGTGAGCGGAGTCACCGACGCGGCTCAAAAACTAATCCTTCCTGTTCTTCCTATTACTGTCCCACCGCAGTGATGAGTGCTTCCCCTATTCCCGAAATTGACTGAGGCCATCACACTACACTGGGGAAAGACGATGCACCCTTTAAACCGTAAGAAGGATGTGCCGATTCTTTGTTGGAGGATTTGTGATGTAGAAAGCCCTGAAAAAGTTTTGTACGCGTGGTAAGGTGACTTACGTGGGCGCCGTATACGTATTTATCCAGCATTTTCCCTCCTAACGTTTGACCGCCAATGTCCCACACCTGCAGGGTCACGTTCGGAATGCCTACAAGGGGTAAGAGAGAAATATATCATGACATAGCAAATAGCGTGGCAGCACCAGATACGAGTTTAATTTGTTCTGCAACAATACTCGAACCCAAATTTCCATTGAAGTGAATCACAATGTAACCAATCGAAAACAAATCCTAATGTTGTACTTTTGAAAAACATACAAAACTAACATGAGATCAAATTAAAAAGCATTTTTTCCACTGCGTTCATCGAATGTGTCTCCTTCAGGTGTATCTGTGTTGCCACCTGAGGCAGTATAAAAAAAAAAGGATAATTAATTGAGACATTTTTATGAATCCCACTTAAGCTCCCGTGAATCCTTGCCTCTTTTCAGGAGCCACTCATATTGCAGTGACGCACCCTGCCTAGAAATTAAATCGGATTCATAACATTGCAACTCTTATATAATGTTGGCAGTACGAGATCATTCTGTGCAGATATTATGATCACCAGTACTGTTATATTGTCTGTTGAGATAGTTGCTGAAGTATTTGTACTAAATCTGTGGCTTAAAGGGATGCAGTGTTGCACAATAGATGCTAATTAGCACTAGATTTATGACTAAACTGTCTTTTTAAAATAATTGCCTGTTTTAAATAAAAGTGTATTTCTGTTTGCTGTATGTTCAGTTTGAAAATTTAGTGATAGTCTGATATATGGTGTTTTGGGAAAAAAATATCTGTAAATTAAAGAACTTCATGGTAAAAATGTGTTGAGCTCAAAATTTTAAAAACACACACACGCACACTCAAAGGACTCATCTCAAAATACTTGTAAGTCAGGTGACTTGTACCACAGGTTGAAATGTTAACGTTGGTTGTGATAAAGCTCAGAATTGCTATCCGTGATTCGGGCTTTGGATGAGTCTTCATTTTGTTAACAGAAATGACAGAAAAAATAAACCAGGGTTTTGCCATTTATCCGAAGAGCTCTTGCAAGGACATCCCAGATTTCTTTCACTCATGGCAGTAAAACGAGCTGTTTGCATTGTGCCATGTGTCACACACATCCCGCTGCTGCCAAGTCAGGAAGGTGAAGAGAATTATGTGCTGTTAGGGAAAATGGCAATAATTAAACAGAAAATAAGAGGAAAAGAGGACTCTTGTCCTCATGTCAGTGGAAAGGGAAAGACAGGCTCAATGAGAGAAAGAGAAGGACAGGCACAAAAAAAACCAAACCCAAATAAATATTTTCTTCCTCTGGAAAATGAAAGGGGTGGTCAGAAGAAGGCGGATGAGAGGAACAGACAGCGAAGAGTTTATACTGGTGTTACGCGGCCTGCGTGCCGGGTCCGAGTGGAGCTGTGGACACGGCTGGGTGACTTTCCCCTTATTTTGAAGGCGAGGAGAGGAAGCGTTGAGGTTCACAGTCACTACATCTAGACTATACAGTTTCAATGTAAAGCTACATTGAGGAGGGCGATGAATAACTGCTCTTTGGCGGCAGGGCGCACCATCCCCGCCAATCCACCGCGCTCGGACACTCACTTTATTTGTCTTCCCAAAGATTCACACTGACTCAACGCCGCTGGCATTTTTCTGCTTATGCCTCGGGAGGAAACATCGCAGGGCGACAGATGAACCTCGAAAAAGGTCACGCACACGGATGAGGAAATCATCAGCACTTTGTGGAGGTTCAAGTATTCAGGAAAAACGGAAAAGATTATTTACAAATGGATCTGCAAACATTCTAAAAACAGTTGGGTCAAAAATGGACAAACCCACCTGTTTGGGTTATTTATTTGACCACAAAACTTGGGTCAAAGCAACCCCAAATTTTGTTGTTTTGCACAAGTCACCTAAAATGGGGATGTTTTTGGGGTTAATTATTTAACCCAAAAAGTTGAGTTGAATACAGTTGTTTGAAAAGTTGGGTTAGATAATAATCTTTTTTTTTTTTAATTCACTCATTCTGCGGCAGCATTTTTCATACCCTCCTAAAAATAAGTACCAGACAATGAATATCTAGAATCTATAAAGATATATAAATAAGTGTTCAGGACTGATTGAGTTAAATTCAGCCCGACTTTACGGAATTAAATGAATAGCCGAAATATTGGGTTGAATAAATGACTCAAAAAGTCCCTTGTGGCCCAATGTTTTGAGAGAGTAAACACAAGAACCTGAGAATTGAACTTACAATATAAATACACACCATATGCAGAATTTTAAAAAAAACTAGACGATCAATACCACCAATATTAGCACAAGTACTCAATTTGAGTAGTCAGATACAGATAATTGAACTCCAATGTGGCCCATACTAAAAATGAGTTAGACAACCCTGCTCTAAATGATTTCTAAGTTAATAAAACAGTTGCCGATTAATGTGATAATTGGTTAGTTGTCAATTAATGGATTAATATTGACAGCTCTGCTATTAACCTTGGGTAGAGTAACCCAAATTGGGTTAGCTAGACAACACTGTGCCCAGGATCAAAAGTCAGCTCATTAAGTCGAGATTTTGATCTAATAAGGAGAAAAATTACCCATACTGTTTAGTTAAAATGAGCAAGAAAGCGGTGACCATGATATTTGCGTAGCTGTGGTATAAGGCGATTTAGTTTTTTCCCAACATGAATAACGGCTGTCTCTACCGTTATGTCCCTCTTTCATGGCATGACCATGTAAAAAAGGCTTTTAAAATTCCAGCGTTATTCCCCCACCTTCACATCTGGTATTGAAAGTATTGTTCTAAAATCCCCTCACAGGGGAAGCTGTTATGTGCCAGTCGGCCTGGACTCACCTCTCCTCGCCTTGGAAAATGTACATTAAATTTGACAAGCTGGGCCTTCATGGTGAGAGGGCTTAAAGGCTAACCTCCGCCCTCCCACACACACGCACGCACGCACGCAAACACTGCGGCAAAAGACGGTTAGGGCTCCGCGGGGACCCGGACGAGCGAAAGGCCGGGCGATGGTCCTCACCAAGTCGGGGACCACCCAGCTCGCCGAGCCACCCTCCTCTTCCTCAGCTCATCAACACCCAATTCCCCAGAAAATGGGCCCTTTAACAACCTCGAGTGTTGAGCCAGTGTTGTTGCTGCTCCATTGATACAGATAAATGCGCTCGGCGTTGACAAGAAGCTGTGCCGTTTCGCCCTCGGAGCTTCAGTCACACGCGTACAACAAGGGTTGCCGTGGGATGAAGTCGCAGTTCATATTAAGTCCAGCCGAGCCAAGATGGTGCTTACTCTCGGCTCTTTTTCTTCGCGCTCTACCGCAACATTTTTGGGGGTTTCGTTCCCCCAAGTCTCATAAGCCGAAAGTGAAACGCAATCAAAACACAAACCGTCGTCCAACTCGCAAATCGGCATAACCTCTACTTTGAGCGCGCAACTTTACTTTGTGTTGTTTTATTAGTAATGAAAGAGTAGAGACCCTTTGCAGACTTGTGCTGTTCAGGTTTTGGCGAAAGGTTAAAAAAAAAAATGACATTTTAGACGCTCCATAAATCTGATATTAAAATGTCCAAAAATATTACGGGTCAATAAATGTTTTATTTTAAAAATCTAACGAGCCTACAGAGCGCAGTTGTATTCCGCAGGCTCGACATAAACAAATAGGAGGAACACAAATGTTTTATATGGCACAGGGCAACGATTGGTTGAACTTGGGGATCCACGATAGGAACATAAAACTTTTCATGTATTTACTCTGCGTCGTGCCCGCAGGATTATGAGCGAGGCTGGCCCGGCCGGGATGTGAGCTGTCCGCCGGCCTTGTGGACTGTTTGCTCTGGAGGGAAGAGCTTTCACAGCAAATAAGTCTGAGAAGTGGCAGACGCGCTACAATGAGGCGCCACCAGAAAAGACACATTCAGCTCGGATGGCTTGATGGGAAGAATTAAGCCCAAGTTCTGGCGAGAAACGCTGGGACACGAAAATACAGAGGCGTCCAAAAAAATGACGGCAAATATAAATACGAAATACAGAGGAACCTCTAAGGTCAAACACAATTTGTTCCAGGGCACCAGTCTTCCTCCCGATTTGCATTTTTTTGCTCTCTATAATTAATCCACGAATTAAACCAGTTCCTATGGCTCTTAACATGTCTGCAGTACCTTTTAAACACACTGTAATAACCATAGAATCAAGAATTACGGCACAATTTTAAACAAAAAAAAAAAATGTGCAATTTGTTTCAAATTAGCACTTTATACATTAGCTCACTTATCTCTTTATCATATTCATGCATACATTGCACATACTGTACATCACTGTAAATAGGTATTATATAGAGTGTATCTTTTTGTTTCTTTTTTTTTTTTTTTTTTTACTTTTCTAAGTAGAACCCAGGGAGTAGCACCGAATTTCATTGTAGTAATACAGTGACAATAAAGGCTATTCTGATTCTAAAATGTCTATTCTGTCATCAGATACAATTTGAATGAAAGTCATGTGAAAGTATCAGTATTCATTTTTCAATATTTTCTTGTGAATATGCAAATTCATCGGCGAACCACCCAACCTCAGTTACACATCAGTGTCAAAGCCAAAAATGATTAGCCTTTTGCTCAGCATGAGTGTGAAGAAAACAAGAGGAAAGCGGAAAAAGGCCAAAACGTGCCGCAGCAAAAAGAGGAAAATATTGATTTTATGACTTTTAAAATTGTCCGTATCAAAAAAATCAAGTTAATAAAATAAATATATCAGCCAGGCCTAGTACTCACCCAACCTTACTTTTCTGAACACCTCATGCTGATCCTGCACCTTTTCCGAGAAGATCTTATCTGACACGCTAATGCCAATTCGAATTTTAGGTTTTGCGTGATGTCAAAACATTTTTCACAAAAAGTTGATCAAATTCTGAATGTTGTGATCTTAGAAGCTTTCATTGTGAATGATTATTGAACTTGTCATGGATGCACTATGCTGCTGTTTTTGTTTTTTGTATAACTGATAATGACCAGCAACTAATTCAGTAAATATTTTTAAGATTTTCTAGTACAGGTAATAGCTTAAAAATGATCACGGGGATAAGTGTGCATTTTGTACTGAACACATGTGCCTGCTCGGTCCCCCATCGAGGGAGCGAGCACTCCCAGATGATTGTTCCTCGGTGTCTCACCTGGAAGGCTTATTCTCTTCAGAAAGAAATCCAGGCCGATGGTTTGTTTGTACTGCTTCCCAAAGGCCTCCTGTGCAAACCTGGTGGCGAGTGAAGTCTGGAACACAACCGGCAAAAAGGAGAGACACCGCAGTCAGGAGGGGAGCAACAACATGTCAATGTAAGATGTTGCGTTTAGGGGGGGTTCTTTTTTTAGTTTTGAGTGAAACTAAGATCCTGATGCATACGAAATTTGGTCGAGTAATTCAAAATAATAAGTGCTCATGCTATGCATGGGAGTAACACCAACTTCAAAATAAACATTACCTTCCCAACATTTGAACATCAATGACTTGGTCCACATTTATTTTGAAGTACACCCCAGCAGTGTGTTGCGACGTAACGGCTGACTGGACTGTAGCACTAAAATAGTGTCAACATTATACTGCATTATACAATTGACAAAGTGCTCGCAATCGCTTTTGGGTCCTGACCCTAAAATTGGGGAACCATGTATGCATTCCCTTACGGTTTTCCTTATAAACCACTCGTCTAATATAATTCATCATAGCAAGCCATTTTCCTCAGTTTATCTGCCATGCGCCCGTAAGCCTTAAAACAGTGCAACAAAGTGTGACGTTATTTTTAAATCCTTTTCACAGACTTGTTAAAAAGCCAACAACCGAGGGGACGCTGTGCGGATGGAACTGTCAAGTGAGAATGACAAAAACAGGTGTGGGTATGCATATATATGCGTGTGTGCGTGTGTGTCATGTCTCCTGACTGCAAACCAAATAATTGCCACAAATTAGGAAACCTCCATCACTGTCACCCTTGGGGGAGGAAGAAAATAACCCGTCTGCATGGAAACAGCTCAGCATTGACTCGGCCAACTTGAGTTCATTTTGATGGATGTGTGGCGGGAAGAAAACAGGAAGCATTGGATGTCTATTAGCTTGCCTCAATGTCAAGAGAACACCTGAGCACTCATGTGGCAGCAAATACATTTGCAAAGAATTGACCTGCACCATGGGGAGGTGTTATTCATTTTCTGGCAACCTTTACCTACACGACAGAGAAAATATTAGAAGCTCAGTAGGACTCGGTGCAGTTTTACATCCACATTCAAAACATATTGTTCTATCAATACCCCTGACAATGTCGATCAAAATTGAAAATTACTGTTGAATGATTGCAAAGTCACAGTGTCACAACATATGGATCAAAACGCCAAATGTGGCCTGCAAGTTGCAGACCTCTGGCAGCGCCGAACAACCATTTCAACATACACCTAGGAACAATTTTGAGTTTTCAGAAGCTAATATGAACCTAACGTGCACGTTTTGAGAATGTCCGAAGTAGCCAATGAAAAGTTCCATACAGCAAACCCGGAGCATGTATTCTAACCTGCCCTCAGACCAGTGAGGCGGATGTGCTTACCACTCACGTGGCGCCAACCTAATTCCTCTTGACGTTTATTGACCTCCAGATTGTTTTTTTCTCAGCTTGTCGCAGCCTTAAGAGTGACTGAATAATGACAGCAACAAGGAGACTATGGCTCATTTAGGCAGCCTAAACAATCAGCCGCAACACTGGAATAACGAGCTCGGACAGCAAAAATGAATCCCTCATGCTCGTGCTGGCCTGCTTGGACATTTGTCTTGGCGTCCCAGTAGCTTGGCTTTCTTTCTTTAAACGGAGTCCCTTTGTAGTTTTTTTTTTTTTTTTTTTTTTCTTAGCGTACAATTGGAAGAGAGAATTTGAATGCTGGCGTAATCCTGACACTCCAGTGCAGGGTCACAAGTGATCCCAATGCCGGGAAATGAGAGGGGGTGTTCCACTGAAACAAGAAACTTGCAGAGCACAGAAAAACAAGACAGCGATGCAACTCTTTAAGCTCTCTCAACTGTAAAGATGCAAAAGTGTGACTATTTTGGAAATATCTAAACCGTCAACCACAATAGCAGTCAAAATATGCACTTAGTCAAAATCTTTTCAAATTGCAAATAAACTATGACGCCAGTCAATAAATATTCAAATCTTTTGTTCAGAACAGTCAATACTGTCTCTGACTGAAATTGTCCTGAAAGGCCAATGAGAATGGGAACTAAGGTTGCAACAAGCTCTAAACAATTTGGAGAAATAATCTAATTGCCAGTTATGACGCTCAACTGCAAATATGGTTTAACGTGATGATTTGTTCAACATCCTCGATAAAGCAAGCAATAAATTCAACCCTTTTGTGACTGATGATAAAACATAACAGGATTTCTAAGACTATTTTTTTTTCTGTTTTCCAGTCCCCATTTACCACAAAGAACAAGGGAATACTTTAGTCGTGAAATGGTTACCACCCAAGACGAACAAAAACAGTCTGCTACTTAATTCATATTCCCTAAAAACAATAATAATAGAGAACGTCGGGTTTAGAATAATGGGGGCACATACAACCTATTTTTCTACATGTTTTTTTTTAATATAACTTCCCCTTTAAGCAAAATCTTCCCCTAAATTTGGTCTATATTTGATGAGCTCTGATACATGCAACTATGAAGATCCCACCATAAATGCCCGGAATCCTCATGTTTAACTCTGTGTCCAAACCTGGCTCCTTTCTAAAAGGAACTGCAAATATTGAAGAAAATCTGAGCACTCAGGTGGAAAAATAGACTTGTAAGTTAAGACTGACATATTAAGACTCTGGCTCCAAGCGAGAGTGCAGAAATTTTCAAAAACATCCCGCTCAGATAGACAAGGCTTCCCACATCTCGCTATTTTTCTGAATGGACGATTCGACGGCAAGCCAAAATACCACCGGAGAAAGTTGTCCAAAATAAACTGATCCGATTGCAATTTGCCGGGCAAATTGACATTAATAAGAGGAGAGAGGGTGGGGGTAACATTCAAAATGTCAGTCAGCAGTCTTGAATCGAGGGGCGCGGGGTAAGATGTATTCTGAGCCCAACTCACAAGCAGGTAAGTCAGTGATGAGCTTGACACCTGGCAGAGGGGCGGAGGGGGGATAGTAATGTAGCATATCGGCTGGGAACTGACTCCTGTGTGTTCTCAACACCACACCTTTATATACCCTACCCCAAAGAAAAACAAGAAAAAATAAGCCTTTTTCAAATGAAAACATTCAATTCTTTCTAAAACTGCAACCATTCTGGACGACTGTTCTTTTATTAAAGAAAAAAACGCAGATTTTAAAAACCTCTGCGGTCCAACATTTTTGAAAAGTAGAGCATTATTCGTGAAGAATCCATCTGTTAAACCTGAAAAAAAATTCAAAGACTGTGTAATCGGGGACTATTTTAATCTATAAATAAGAACTAAATATGTAAATAAAGTTGCTTGCTTACATATGTTACAACTAAAAACATTTATTTGCAAAATTGGTGAGTTTAACCTTCAACAACATGGGGTCAAACTCTTTGGGAAACCCATATTAGACAATAAATGATATAATTATATAACGGCGAAGATTTACGGGCAGCTCGTGCTTGCGGTCGTCCATAATGGCAGACTTGTGCATGAAGTTGCTAATAGTTATGTTAGCTTCCCAACATGTGGTGAGCTTAAACTCTGCAATAACCAGTAATTTATCGTCAAGGAAAAAGAGCTTATATAGCGTAACTTAAGAGTTGATGACACACTAAAGCAATAAAATGCAATGTTGCTGTGCCAGTTTGAAGTTATTTTACTGTAGCTCAATACAAATATTTTTTTAGAAAATTGTCTGAAATTGAAGTATTACTGTCCAATATTTAATGTCATTTATAGTACGAGAAAAAAGTCTGAAGTCTGCACTAACCTGTTTTTATAGAAACATTTTTCACAGCAAGCTTTTAACTGGTAGTCGTTATGCTAATCTATACAAAATTTTGAGATTATACTGCAACATCTCAATTGCTTGTATATCAACCAGTTTTGGTTAGCATTTTTTTCATATGTTGGTCAACATGGTATCTTTGGAACAGTCCAACTCCCCAAAATCATATTCCAACTGGCTAACCTAGAAGTGGCCTGCTAACTAGCAAATCAAAAGAACTAACCGCTCTACAAATCTCCATGAACTTTTTCTTTGTTATCAATTGATCAGCCTTGATGGAGGTCTGTGCAAGGCCTGCAAGTAGCAACATTTTTTTTTATCCATGAGGTGCAATTTACACCTTTGAGTGTGTATGGTTTTATAGATGGTCTGTGAGAGTGCAAAGTAACACTTTCAAGGGATGACCCTTTTGCATACAGGGAGGCAACTACTACAAGAAGAGAGCGAAAGAAAACGTTACTTCTGTCTTGAGCAGATTTATCTGACAGGTCATCCGGTTCAGTTTATTTCAGCAAAATTCTAAACACATCGGTGCAACTGCAATAACCTTACCTTGGAAAAAATATTCTTGCAAAGCTTTGGGGCAGAGACTTAGCATCAACCTCTTGTTTTGATACAAAATATTGCAGTTATTCAATCATTAGTTGCAGCATGATGTCTTTGCAGGTTTTTTAACGGTATCCTAAATAAATGCGTTAGTACGCTAAAACTGTCCTATTAATGAGAAATGAACGCAACAGTATATGGACATTTACCTGGATATGCCAATATAAAAAAGCATTTCAACATTTATTGACAGCGCACTACTTGCCTTTCAGAATTCTGTACAAAATAAGATACTGACTAATGTTCAAACAGCTGTCCGACAGCTGAGGAAATTAGCAACTATAAAGGCAGATTTGTGCACACATGACTTACATCAGCAAACCTTAAGAAGTGTGTTAAGATGCGTTCAATTGTCCTCCGCAAATAACAGCTTCCTCATACACAACGTAGCACCAGGTCTCGGCTTGTCAGCTAACAGCTCATTTGGCATGCGTCGTAGCGTCTGTCGCCATAGTGACCCAAAGAGCCACTGCAGAGTCGGGAGTAGCGCTCCGGGGAGCCAGATAATACAACGTAATCAATGAATTACGTTGCAGAATTAACATGCCTCGATGGCCTGTGGACATGTTTGACTTGATAACTGTGAAGTAGAGCGAAGTGTTCGTGTGGTGATGTTTACCTTCCCGCAAGCGCCGTCGCCGATCACAACAATTTTAAGCTGTCTGTCCTGGCTGTCCTCCTCCGAGTCCGACATGACGACGCCGTGTGCACGGCCAGTCTTTGTCGGATATAGAGACCGCCCTCCGAGCAAAGATATATCACGATACAAGGATTAAAATCCAAAGTAGCCGGCTACTAATCACTGACGGATAAGCACAGCGTCGATTAAACAAGCAGGCGCCATTTTGACTGTACCAACTCAGCCATAAACCTTGGGCCATCCAAAATCGTAAAATGACAAAAAAAAAACACCCACACAAATGAGTTCAAAGCGAACAAACGTGGTTAAAACACACGCAAGCGCACTCATACAGATAGTTTTGCCTGCGGCTTCGTCAGAACTCACTCGAAAAGCGTAATCACAGCTGCGGGTTGACAGAATGGTTGCGTCCAGAGTGTGACGCGTTGCTAAATTGCTATGGTAACCAAGGGGCACCCTAATGGGGGGAGTACATGATACTTTTTCTTCATAATCTTTCGTTACATAAATAAATAAATAAATAAATAAATAAATAAATATCTATTATAACACAACATTAGACATCTTTTTTACTCTTTTACGTAAAACCCTCCCGAACCCCGTTTATCACGATGTTATGTTCCAAACACACCTGCAACAGGTGGAATTTCAAGGGAACAATGAAAAAGTTTTCATTATTTCACCCGTAAGTTTTTTTTTTTTTAATAAAACCACACTTTTAACTTTTTAAAGTATCCTTTCCGTGGCATTTCTTTGACCATGTTGACACTCACTCGCTGTTGCATGAGGAAATGAAAAGACTCACGTTTACTATGCTCCAAATAAGAGCCCAAGTATGTTTGATTTAAGCTGCTTATTTATCACTTACAATTAAATGTGCACCCAATTGTTAATATAAAGCTTCAAAAAACTTAAAAGTTTAACACACTCTGAGCAGTGACTTAAACAGGCATAAATTGGGACCTTCTCTGCCTCTTCTTCTTCTTGCTGTACTGTTGAAGACAATGTTCTTTCATTTTATAGAATCATCTATAGTTTTTGTCTAGATTCAGGGTTCAAATCCAGGCTCCATCCTCCATGTGTGTTGTTTGCGTGTGCCTTGGGTTCGTATGTTTATAATTGTCTGATTATGATGTTTTCTTAATCATGTCGAGAAGTAAACCTCAGTTTCTTGCGTACGGCTGAACAGATAGATAAAAGGGAATCCAATGATTTCACATGTAATTACTCGTGGCTCAGGTAACAACCAATCACAGCTTGCGTACGTCACATGACCTGACTCAGAAAACACGTGAGCCGTGATTGGTTCTTACCTGAGCCTTGAGACACAGTGATGTCATTTTCAGATGGCATGCCGTGAGAGAGTTGACACCCCTTAAAAACTCCTGGTAAAAAAAAAAAAAAAAACAGGTGGATTTTGCTGCTTAATTCACATTCAACAAGTGCAATACTTCCAAGCTTAGACGAATACAAACTGCGTGATTTGAAATGGTCAATAGGCTTAACTCAATGAATCCCAAACATTTTTTACGTTTTTTAAGAGTCCACATGTCAGCTTCTATTTTATATTTTTTTTCTCTTTAATTGACTTTTAGTAAATAAATTAAGCACTAGAGTAATCGATTACTTTAATACTTAAGTTACTGATGTCAGGTACTTTATGAGATAATCAAGTACTAAAATAATTGATTGGGTAGTTAAGTACCATTTAAGAAATTAAGAGCTAACGTAATCGATTACTTATAAAAATGTATGCTTTAGTGCTGTATAGTCCTAAAGTAATCGATTGCTTTAGTACTTTAAAAAGTAATGTAAGTGATAGTCATCTGTTCCTAACCCTGAAGTTATGGATTACGTCAATACTTTAGTACTGTACATAAAATAATCACTTTAGTACATGATTACCTAAAGTAATCAATTCCTTTAGTAATATAACACACACAGTAATCACTTAGTGCTTGATTAAGGTAATCAATAAATTTTGTTATTTGATGAGATGCAGGAATCGGTTACATTTTTAAAGTAAATGATCACTTTAGAATTGAGTTCATTTACTACCAACCATTTTAGTCCCTTGTTTAGCCAAACACTTGAGATTGAATTTCTGAAGTCCTTAAAAAATGTCAAAACTAAGTCTAGAATTTATTAAATTTTATATGTAATATAATATTTTTTATATATAATATTTTTTATAATTCTATATTATATGTATTCAGCGTCAAGCTATGTTGCGTTGAGTGCATAAAAAATGCAGTCTACATACACGTTTACATATTAGTTTCATGAAATATGAAATATTGTCACGTTAGTGTCACAGATTTGTTTCCATCCTTTATTTTTGTATATGATTTACTGACTTATACAGTATGTTCAACGTCTTCGTTGTCTTTTTTCATTGTTAATGGTTCATTTATCTTTATTTTGGCGTGAGTGTAACCCATGATGCATATTGGAGTTTAATGTTTGTCAAATCACCATTATTGTTTTCCAAATTGTTCAGCTCTAATGGTAAGGCAGCAATATATGGCATTGCGCAATTAATATTGCACTCATTTGTGCAGGTTGAGGTCCAAAAATAAGTTAAATAAAGAGTGCCCCCCCTCCCCATGCCAATCTTGTAATCAGGGTGACGGTTGAGGTTGCTTTTATTTTTTTTTAATCTGGACCAATAAGGTGATGGAATGAGTCGCAGTAAATTTCTTCTATGAGTTATAAAAGATGACAGTTTCAGAATATGTGCAGTGTAGCAGTGCCTTACCTTTCAGCAGAATCGCTGTGTGAAGTTAATCACAACAGATGTGATGTGGCCCAAATGAAATCAACCTGACAAACCTGTGTCTGAATACAGAGCCAACAAATGTTGCTTGCAATGCAATTTAATGAAGTCTTAAAACAAAAACCCTTGAGTGAAAAAAAACTATCGGTCAAAAAAGGACCAACCCAAAATTTGAGCCTATTTTAACCGCTATTTACATAACACTCAATCCATTGTTTATGTTGTTTTATACAAAACAACACACTTTGAGTTTTTTTGTTGTTGTCTTTTTTTGTTTTCCAAAAAGTTGGAAACGTTTTGGGTCGGTATTTTTTCTTTCCATATTTCGGTTATTATAACCCAACTGTTTAAAGAGTGTAACACTATAGTGCACTGGGGAGTTGTTTCTATATTTTCAACCTCTCCAAAACATCACTTTTTAACGCTATCAAAAATAAAACACGTCAACCTCATAATGCAACCGTCTTAAAAAAGTTGGAGCAAAAGTAACCCAATTATGTGTCAAAAAATGAACGTGTACCATTTTGATCCAACTTTGTGGATTCATAACCTGTACATGTTGATTGCTATGTACAGGCAACCTCAAAATATAGGTTTTTGCGAAGAACCCAGAAAGTTGGGCCATTATTCGGTCAGTAAAATTGATCTGATTGTTTTTACGAGTAGAAACCATATCAGTCAAATCATATATATATATATATATATATATATATATATATATATATATATATATATATATATATATATATATATATATATATATATATATACATACATATGTATTTACACACATTCCGTGACATTGAAATTTAACTCTCAAATCTGACCAACACAATAATGCCGCATATATATTGTATTTTCTTAAAATCTTTGTGATGCCAGTCGCTTTCTGTATTATTGCTTTAGTTACGCAATGATTGTTTTTCTCCAACACGTTGTCTCTAATTGCGCTTGTTTTCCTCAAAACGGATTTACACCAGTTGATTAATAAACTGATATGTTTTAATATTTTGTACCATCCATAAACAAAAACAAAAAACACAAGAAAAAGCACGCGTTACATTTTAAAAAAAGCCATTTCTTTCCGCTGCGTGTTTCCCCTCCATGTAAATGCTTCCAAAAAGTGCTGAAATATCTTACCTTTATAAAGACAGCGAGAAAATAAGACGGGGAAAGGGTGGGTAAACACACAGCCTGCAACATAGTGAAAAGTCAAAAAACAAAAACTGTCAATCACTGCAGAGGTAGGATGTAAATAAACCAACAAATGTCCAATTAGGTCCTGTAATTGACTTCCACTATGGTTTGGGAAATTGGGCTGTTCTTTAAAAAAAAAAAAAGTCTGCAAATAAATAGAGTTCTCTGTGTCTTCACGGGTTCCCCGCACACGAGAGCGTCCAGGCGGGGAGGCAGTACGCGTACGGGTAGTAGTAGGAAGGCTGCAGGGAGAGAAGCGGGGGCCGCAGCACCTCCCCGGGTCCGTACTGTCTCTGGTCGTCGCGCACCAGCACCTTGACGGCCACCTTCTTGGCGGCAGGCGTGGACGCCATCAGGTCGGCGGCCATCTGTCGGCGCTTGGTCTTGTAGCGCCGGTTCTGGAACCAGATCTTGACCTGAGTCTCTGTCAGCTTGAGGGAGGCGGCCAGGTCGGCGCGCTCGGGTCCGGACAGGTAGCGCTGGTGGTTGAAGCGGCGCTCCAGCTCGAAAACTTGCGCGTGCGAGAAGGCCGCCCTGGAGCGCTTCTTTCGGGCCTTGGGTTGCGAGCCGCTCTTCTCGTCCGCAGTGCACGAACCGCAGTCTGTGACAGAAATGCGTGTCAAACGTCAATACGGGAGGGGGCCCACGTTGGACCACGCACTTGATGTGCCACAAAAAATATGTGCTCTTGATATCTTTGCAGAAAGGATTCAACGCTAACAACATATTTACAGTAATTTTTGTACCCGTGCAAAGGGCTCTGGAAGCGTGGACCGCACATAAATTTCGATCGGCAAACCAACAATAAGTGCAACATAGCTATAAAATGTCAGAAACAACAAATTGAAACGTAGTTCACCCCCCTTGTTTTTTTTCTTTTTGCTCCAGCTCAATGGACATTGTGTTGGAATGCGTTCCTTGACCATGACCCAGAGCTACCAGTTAAATGTTCGCACTTCTCAGTGCGATATTAAATAAGAAATTACATACAAAGTTTTGATTAGCATAGAGACCTAAACAATTTTTTAGCACTCTAAAGTCAGTAGGATTATAAATAAACCTTGAGCCAAAAAAATAGGATTGATTCGATATTTGGGTTAATTTGTTCCAGTTTTCTGGGTTGACCGCAAACAAGCAATAATTTATTATTATTATTTAAAAAAAACTGACATTTGGGCTGGATTGACCCAAATATTGGGTCAGTTCTTTCTTGACTCATACATCCAAGGGTCTCATTATTGTTTTGTTGTTGTTGTTGTTTTGTTTTGCTTTGTTTTGTTTTCTTTTTTAATTTATTATTTGCCCCCAGAGGACAAAACGTATATGCCGGGCACTACTGTCTGTCTACATGAGCTGCTCTATCTTTTGTTTTCAAACCATGCTTAGATGTTTCAAACACAGCATCAAGCCTGTCCAGTGAGTTTTGTTTTGTTTGTTGGCGTTAGGCTATAGAGGAACATTGAGTTGAAGCAATGCTTGTACTTTATCAATACAAAACGCTTATTTTTGTTGGCATTTAAATTGACGCTAAACATCAAACGAGAGTGGCGTTAAATAGCTTGAACTGGCTCAGATCACTCCCATAACAATGTACCTATATATTTTTTTCATTAAAAAAAAAATCCAAAAGTAAAATCAACAATGCAGCTGTTCGTAGCTCAAAAGTGTTATAGTTTGAGAGCCCAAATTTTAAAGGCTCTAATAAACATTGATGGTCATTCAGGATACACCAAACCAAAAATGTCATTGCCAGAATAATCATGGAGAGAGTTTATTTGAAAAAGAAACTGAATCAGAAAGTGGTTTGTCAATACATTGTTACAATCAGCGACATCCCCCAAAAATGAGAGTTTTGAAAGCTATTGAATTTGTATTTTCAGTGCAATGACTTTTCCAATAAAATGGCAATTGGAGGGCATTGTGTGACGATATGACGTTATCACTTAATTCCTGATGAGGACACACATATTTGTAAAAGCACACATATATTCACACACATAATACACACACACACACAAACACACATATAAACATGTGCATTAATATATATATATATATATATATATATATATATATATATATATATATATATATATATATATTCATTATCATGTCTCATATCATGAGAAATAATTTTTAATGTCATAAGTTACGCAACAAACACATGCATCTATTTAGTCTTCACTGCAAGTATATTTTCTAAATGATCATTTTATTTTAGATGACTGCAAAGAATTCAACTTAAAACGTGTGGAGCAAAATTGTTAATAGTTAAAGTTGTTGTTAATAACGTTCTTACAAACTAGAACCATTTGTATTTAAATTTGATGAATAGCCATGAAGTCCAGACGCAACATAAAGGCTTTGAGAACGTTTTTAATATTTAAGACAAAACTTACAAGAAAATAACCAATAAATATGGTTAGGGGCAGGTAGGATGGGACACTTACACTCCCAGAAAAATCTAATCTGATTACATTGGATGTAAATACAGTAGTCCAGTTGGGAACTAAAAACCTCTTACTAAATGATGCATTCGTAAATATTAAGTTAGATTTCTTATGCATAACATCGACGTCCAAAAGTGTTTTTTTTCTTTGTAGCGTCATTAAAACAGATGAAAAATAAATAATAAATACAATATGAATAAGAAAAATACAATTCTTTTTGGGCCATGCAGTTTTAAATGCAAGTCGTAAAGTTTTCACGAAAATTCATGATCACACTTCCATTTTACATTTCTTAAATCAAAAGCAAAATCTGGCTGTGTGCATTATATGCTGCTCTGCTGTAACACTTTACCATTTAGGTATATTCTTGTCGCTCATATTAACGCATTGGACGAGTTTTGCGAATAAATAACTTGGATCAGAACGATATTAACCCAGCTTTATTTTTATCACTGTTGCAAAACTTTTATTTCTCCTTTAAAGATCACTTTAGGTGATCTGTTTTTCCTTACGGTCGACGTGTTTTATTGGGAAATTTGTCTAAAATTATTATGTATATGTATTTCTTTTTGCTGCGACGCTATTGGAGGATTTTCTCTCTTACCCGCGGTGCTATTGAGCTCGCCGTCACTCTTGATGTGATCCACGGCTGCGGATTCGTGATCCGTCTCCTCCTGCGGACTCTCCTCCGGGACATCCGACGCGGTCCCGGCGTCTTTTTCCGGCTGCAGGCCCTGAGCCGCCCCGGGCGCCTTGGCGTCGTTGTCCTCGCTCAGCCCCGAATCCGAGTCGTAGCTCTTTTCCGGCGGCTCCCCGGAGGCGGCGCGCACGTCCCCGAATATTTTCCAGCAAGTCGTCTTGGAGAAACACACGTCCAAATCGGGCAAGTGCCTGCCGTCGTCCTTCTTGTTCAGGATGGCCTGGATGGAGAAGGGCATGAGCGCGTTGCCACGCACGGCCATGTTCTTATTGCGAAAGTTTCGACAGCAAGAAAAAAAACAAATAAGTGGCGTGATTAGGCGGGTCGGGTGGGGAGGATGGAGGTCAGATCATCCGTGGATGAACTTTCAGCTCCGGTTGAGTGCCGCGTTCTCGCTCGCATCCCCGCGGGAAAAAGTCGCTGCTAAAGTCCGTGGGCGCGATGCTGTCCCTCCGCATAGCTGTGCCCTCAGCGCGGGCTCTCTGCGAGCTCCGGCCCTTTTCAGGCAACTTTTTTTTTCTTGCCCTGCCTTACCTGTGACTGACAGCCTCCCAGCGCCGCCTCCCATTGGTCGAGAGCCGAGGGCAAACCACTTCCGGATTGGCGACTGTCAACAACGTCACGCTGCTTTCAGGATACCCGGACATCTCAGCAACTAAACGCTTCATATTTTTAACGTAAACCATGCATTTTTAACCGTTATTCCGCCACCTCGACTGGATGGACCGTGAACATTCTTTTTTCACCCGTTTTGACATCTGGTTTGAACACAATATCGAGAAGCAGTTTTTCACTTCCCATAACTTTTTAGAAGAGACACATTTCCTTGACCGATAATAATTACACGTTTTTATATATTCGACGCCTAACCATCTCGCCCACTTGACGTTTTGCTTATTTTCCTCACCTGTGTGTAACAGCCATAAAGTGACAGCTTCTCAGCGGCGACTCCAATTGGTCGAGAGCCGAGGTTTGACCACTTCCGGATTGGGGAACGTAAATGACATCACGTTGCTTTCAGCATAATCCAACGAATCAGAACAGTTATGCAACATGTTTCCCACTTAGAAATTTACTAAAAAAATAATTGAATAACATTAATCTATTAAAAAAACAATTTATTTAAATAACAAAGCACTAGTAGCTGAGATACATTTATCAATCTGTATTCCCATTATTTTTAAAACGTTAATTTTTATCGACCAGAAGGCAACCTTAAACTAGCCCTTTCAAAAAGGCTTTCATTATATAGGCACTACAGACTATGCATTCGTTCAAGGGGTTTGGTATAAAATATTTAGACATTTTCTGTAATTGTTATATTTAGCACTCGCGTTGTGCGTGTACTAACTTGCTGTTACTTTGTTCTCCACGTTGAACATTTTTCTCCTGCGTGGCAGAGAGCCATTTTTTTATATAAAAAAAAATCACAAGCATTAAATAGCCCGTATAATTGAGAAATTCAAACGAATTGTTTCATTAAAAAGCAATTCGAATGCAATCATTCTAAATCAAAATGAGGTTTTTTTTAATAATAAAATAACCACCTTTCATTAAAAAAATACAAGGCCTAACTGCGCGTTAACGTTTCTATACTTTTTTCTCATCGACTCAACTATAGTGCCATTTAAAATATTTTAAATGATACTATAACAATAGATGCACCAGAAGAAAACTACTTGATGAGCAATTCAGTGTTCCTTGATATTTAAAAATAGCTAGAATGGAGTACAAAAATATTTTTTTACTTTCGTTTGACGGATTGCCAGAAAAACAAGACTGACCTTAAAAATTGTGTATATATCACACGATAAACATGGCATTATAAACCGACTCTAAAAATATTCATTAAAAAAACGTTCCACGTCACTTGCGCATAAAACAAAGAAGCCATGCAAGTTGTAAAAAGCGTTAAAATGACGCAAGATCTAGGGAGACATGCACGCACAAATTAATGCCGACTGATTTTGAATTTGAAATCAATTAAATCGAAAATTATACATTAACGACAGGATAGAACGAATAGAACAATTAAATTTTATCTTCATTTGTCTTATTTGGTCAACTCGTTTGCCGTCCATTGTAAAGTAACTTGGAGAAAATAAAATCCTGGATGTCATATTTTATTTAGCTGTATCCGTCAAGAAATTATACTACAAGCTCCCTCCGAGTCACAATAACCTATTTTGCATGCACTCGTTTGATTTACAACGGCACATCGTTAGTTTTCTATACTATAATCATCAAATAAACTAAATAATTTGATATAGTGATCGAATGCATTGCGAATCGTGACGTGTGTCCAAGTTTTGCAGGCAAAATATTTAAACACCGTCACTGTTACTGTATTGAATTCTTTTTGCTTTGAAAACGTTCCTGTTGACACGATGTAGCTTGTGCATGTAAATCAGGTTAGTTTTTGTGAAATGAGGTCTTTTAAAAATGTTTTGACCAAGGATAATTGATTAATGCACTTTTTTATTATTGCCAAAGAGGGTCAGGATGTACTTCACAGAAAAAATAGGCTTGTAGAGTAATTAAATTAGGAAAAAAAACTTTGCTTTATTAATAAAACCAGAATTTTTAGTAAAAAATATATATTTTTATGAAAACATTTTGACATTGGGAACAGCAAAAATAGCGAAGGTTGTTGCAAAACAATTAACTGCGTAGTTTTGTCTTACTTTCATAAGTTGGGGTTTGATCCCCAGGAGAAAAAATAATTATAACATTAATGTGTTGTAAATTTCGGGAAATGCAAATTTCATAACAACGTAATTTAAGACAATCAAGTGACTTAACTGTCCTGCAGACAAAAGGGCTCCATCTGCTGGTTAAAAAAACGTTTTTTTTTCTTTTAAACATGCTTGAAAGATGAGACGTTTACCCATAATGGCTCTGCCGGGAAACAGTTTATAGGGGTGGATTCTTTTTTTTTTTCCGTTACCCTCTCGCTGCAGAGACATGATGCCTTAATATCCAACAACAACAACAACAACAACAATAATAATAATAATAATAATAATAAGCAGCTCCCTGCCAGCTGTACAATGAGGAAATCAACTTCAATGACATTAGGCCAAAGGGAGCCCGAACCTATTTTTTTCTCCTAACCTTCTTGAATCTTGTAATTTAAATCTTGTGATTTTAAATGAAACGTGCTTGAGCATCGCCATGAAAACGCCCCTGTTAACCTACTTTTTTTTTTTTTTTTTTACATCTCCCCATAAGCACACCCTCATCTTTTTAAGAGAATTGCTGCTAAATTGTGTTCAGATGGAGCAAATGGGGGCGGTGGAAGGGGTGGGACGGGATGCTGGGGGATGCTGCCAAGACCCATTAGTAATAAATGCCCCCCCATAAAAAGAATTTCTCACCAAATATCCTATCATCCCCATCTGGATGGCACACTCAATCAAGCTCAAGGCTGGAAAGTGGGAGAAAAGGCAAGGGAAGCAGCCTTTTAAGTGAGCCGGGATTTTTTTTTTTTTTTTACTGCTTGTATTCCTGAAGAGGAATTTTGCTTGCATGCCATGAAATTGAGCCCCCCCCCCAAAAAAAAATAGAACACTTAATACAGTAAAAGGAGGCCGACTTGGACGCCATTCAAAACGTATGCTTCTAGAGTCCCATTATTCTAAGAAAATTTAAGGGTGGGGAAGCTTTTGCCTAAAGGGGCCATTTCAGTTAGACAGCCCACTAGGTAGGGGGAATACTAATTTGAGAAAACATCTAAAAAAAAAAAATCAAACCAGTGGATATAAAACAGCTCTGTTCAAGGGACATGACATTTGTGATATGTAAAAAATAAATAATGAAAATACGTTGAATTGAGTTAACAAGCTGGCTTGATTGGTTAATTCTTTGCCACATCCCACTTATGAGGTGTGCAACTTTGTGCTGCTACATTGGATTACTGGATTTTTTTCAATGGAGTTGTACAGTTATAGAAAAGAGTAGTGGCGTGGGTAAGTCATGAAATGTTTTAGTTTGGTCTATTATTTTTCTCTTATCACTACGACCCGGCATTTCAACATGTGTGTGTAGACTTTTTATAACCACTGCATGTCGAATTAAATGAAAAAATACTTCCTGTGGAACATAAGTCAAACTTCGAGAAGGAGATCTTCAGTTAAAACATGACCGCATACACCATTTTGAGCTCGTTTATAATAAAGTGATAATCATCCAACATGGTAATAACAAAAAAGTAAATATATATAAAAATAACAAGTAAAAGACTGAACATTTTTGTCATTCACAGAATGAATACTTCACTGTAAAAATGATGTTGAAAAATCCTTAGGCTTGTTTGTGACTTTCATTAATACTATGCGAGCACTTGCAACAAAAAGGAATGACAGGAGTGTGATTGAAAGGGGGGGGGGGGGTACTCACCTGCCCCCGCCGCCCCAACACCAATAGAAGCTTTAGTTTGAAATCTGCACTTGGCTGCTGCGTTTCCCTCGTTTGGCCGGGGGCTCGTCTGACTTCTGCCCGCCTCGTGTTCGCGCAGCATTGGGGCTGCCCTCCAGTTTGCGAGCCCCCTTGGTGGCGGGCGCTTGACCCCTGCTCCCACTGTGACGGCAATATGGAAAAAAAAATGCTTCGCGGTGACAAAACGCGATAAGCCAAGTGATATCCTGAAAGATTTGCAATGTCGAAAAGCAAGCACACAATGTGAAAGTCGCAGCGTGCGGTTTGAAGAGCAACTCACCGAGCAGCGGCCGGACTCTGGTCTTTGCCGCTCTGCCGACTGGCCCTCGTGGAAGGTTTGCTCGGCTTATTTCTGGAAATGAGAAAAAACAAATATGACACTCCTGCCTGCCGTAGCCTAATATTGCCAAAACGTTTTAGCAAGACGCAGTACCGTTTCAAGACACTTCAAAAAGCAATCATTCAAATGTATTAAATTAACACCAAGCGCATATTGGTCTTGTGCACCTGGATGAGTTTTCCCTCTGGTAATTTACTCAACTTTGCGCAAGGTAGAATTAGGCAAAGACGAAACCAGCAGAGTCTTGGCCAATCCTGACGTTATTTCTTATTTGCATTAAGGATCAGAGCGGGAGAACTAAATGTAAAACATGTCTATCATGCCTGGGTCAATTTACTCTCTATTGCGCGATATCTATCAGCGTACTGGGTGGAAGGTTTGTTTACGATGGCAGCACAAACCTTAGTATCACAGAAACTACGCTTAATACAAAATCAATAGTACAGGCAACTTTGCTCATATCTGCGGATGTCGAATGTTCATATGTTGAGGAGCAAATGTACATTATTTTGTGATAAAATAATTCAGGAGGATTGTCACGTTGTCAAATGTAGACCAAATCCAATAATATTATAAAATTTAAAAATATTTTGAAAATGACCCATCCATCAAGCTATTCATCTATTGTCATAATTTGTTCGTTTCATTTATTTTAAGAATAATTCCAAAGGATTGATCGCACAATATTTACACTCCCCCGTCTTCCAATAGCTGTGATGACAGCGAACACATCCTCCTAAAAATCATCAGTGTATTGCATAAGATAATCACCTTTCAGCTTCCAAACGCGACGCCAAGCGTGTTGTCGCTCTGCCTTTCGTTTCTTTGCCGTCGTCCTTCCCTGCGCCGTCCTCATCCTCGTCATTCTGCCCCGCCTCCTTTTCACGTGCCGTTTTCTCTTTTTTATCTGCCAGTTAAGACCCGAGATATGAACTTTAAGTGACACCCTCCTTTGTTCTTAGGTCAAAATCACCCCCGAGGGACAAAAAAGAAGAACCTGTGTCCTCTGAGGACGCCGCGGCCTTCGGGGGTCTTCCCCTCCGAGCGGGCTTCTTGGGAGTGGGATCTTGCTGCTCGACGACCTGAAGACATTCACCGTCAGGTTTCTTCTCACTGCCGCTCTCCTCCTTTGCCTCCTTGTTGACTTCGGAGGGAGTAGCTGAAAAAGCATTCAACGATTTTAAAAATCATAAATCAAACTAACAAGGCTGTGTGAAAGTTCTGTCCCTCACTTGTGTCCTTTATTCCCTCCTCCTGTGTGTCCTTGATGGCCTCTTCACTCGTGTCCTTTATTCCCTCCTCCTGTGTGTCCTTGATGGCCTCTTCACTCGTGCCCTTTATTCCCTTCTGCTGTGTGTCCTTGATGGCCTCTTCACTCATGTTCTCATCAGTAGTGTCAATTCCGGCTTCCTTACTTGAGTCTTTAATTCGTTCCTCACTGGGGTCCGTAGATGATTCCTCACTAATGTCCTTTGTGCTCTCTTCATTAACATCCATTGTGGCTTCCTCATAAGGGTCCTTGGTTGCATCCTCATTGGTGATTTGGATGGTTTCTTCTCTTGTATCCTTTGCCGCTTCCTCACTTTTATCATTTGTAGCCTCCTCATATTTTACTTGTATGGTCTCCTCACTTGTGTCCTTTTTACCCTCCTCACCAGCGTCTTTTTCAGCCTTCTCACTTGTGTTGATGGTTTCTTCGCTTGTATCCTTCACCACTTCCTCACTTTTAAAATTTGAGGCCTCCTCATAGTTTACTTGCATGGCCTCCTCGCTTGTGTCCTCCTTATCCTCCTCATTTGCGTACTTTTCAGCCTCCCTACTTGTGTTGTTGAGCGTATCTTCACTTGCGTCCTTGATGGTCTCCACACTTGTATCCTTCACCGCTTCCTCCTTTGCGTACTTTTCAGCCTCCTTATTTGTGTTGTTGAGGGTATCTTCACTTGCGTCCTTGATGGTCTCCACACTTGTGTCCTTCACCACTTCCTCCTTTGCGTACTTTTTAGCCTCCTTATTTGTGTTGTTGAGGGTATCTTCACTTGCGTCCTTGATGGTCTCCACACTTGTGTCCTTCAACATTTCCTCCTTTGCGTACTTTTCAGCCTCCTTATTTGTGTTGTTGAGGGTATCTTCACTTGCGTCCTTGATGGTCTCCACACTTGTGTCCTTCACCGCTTCCTCCTTTGTGTTCTTTACAGTCATATCACAAGTGTCCTTGATGGCCTCCTCATTTGATGCCTCCTTACTTGTGTCCTTCAGATCCTCTCCAGAAATGTTTTTGATCGTCTCATCTCCTTCTTGAGGTTCTCCAGTTTTTCTGGATTTCCTCTTCTTCACTGCAGGTTCATCTGAAAAATAACACCTCATAATTTCCATTTGATAAGAGTGCAATCTTGTGATCTGAAGTAGTTACAAAAATCAATAATTCAAGAGGTTGAGCTGAAATGTAAACAAAACTAGATTCTATTTCTCCGTTAGTTGCCAGATTTAAAGGGATGTTAAACTTATTTCGCCATGCTATACATGTCACAATAATTCTCTACAATCTACAATTTTCAGTAGTAAAAAGTCAACATATTTCCTATAATTAATTCCGTAACTAAATTATCTTTCATGTACAGTATTTTAAAAAGATATTTTTCCTCTTCTGTCGACTGAAACTGACACATATAGTAACGGCGCAGGCAACAACCAATCGAGACACAGCTCTTGAATGTCATGTAACCAAAGTCAGAAAACTGCTGAGCTGTGATTGGTTGTTACCTATGTGTTGAGCACATGTGATGTTATTTTCACTGTACAGGCAAGTAGAAAAATGTGTTTTCAAAGGCAAAAGGTCATGAAAAATAATTTTGTTGCTACATAAATTAAAGATGTAATTATTAAATTGTACGGCTGAAAAACAGTTTTAAAAGTTTAGAATTTAAACTTATGTAAAAAAATTGAAGGAAACTTTTTTGTTTGATTAATACCCGAATAGAACTGAATGAAACATAAAAGACTTTAACTTCTGACATAGATTAATATTTTTTCTATAATTTTTTGTGGCAAGAATGTATTAAATACACTACTGAATATATTTAAATAAAAAGCAATTGCAGACTGGATTGTAGTTTTCTGGACCGTGTCCTTCCTACCAGCAGGGTTTCCTTTAGCTGCTGAACGTCTCCCTCTGCGACTCGGTGTCTGCTCCATCTTCTTCAACTGCTTTGGCGGCTCCTCCTCCACTTCTTCTACAGCTTTGGACGATCGTCCCCTGCGTGGAGTTTTCACCTCCGCAACCTTTGGCTGCTCCATTTCCTGCCAAAAAAAGAAAAAAAAAAGTTTTTTGTCCTCTTGAATAAGCCATCATTGAGTTAAATCTCTGTTGCCATTGAACGTCTCTGACCTCAGATGACAGTGCCTTCGCATCCTGATCTTCAACTGTTGAGCAATAATTTGAAAATATGACTTGGGCAAAGTTGCTGCATTTCGACAGTCGACCAGATTTGAATTATTACCGCATTCATTCACTGCTGCAACATTCTGACTGGAAAGCTTCCGTTTACGTCCGCCTCGTAGTCTTTCCTGCTGCAAAAGAAAAAAACATGTGACACCTGAACTATCAAGGATGGTCTGCTAGATGGGGAAGAGTTACTTTTTCAGGGACCTCATTATTTTTCTCAGGCTCAGGAAAGTTTCTGCTCTCTCCTGGGTAGGAAAGACAATGAAAAGATAGCCATTACGACCCGGTTCAACTGGGAATAATATTGACATCAAAAAATTGAACAAGGAAAACAAAGTTATAGATATGGCTGGGGAAAATGTTGACCAAGTTGAGGCAGTCCACTTTAAAGTTAAAAAAAAATTATCTGCCTTGAAGCTTCACAGAAAAAATGTTTCTACATGGATTACTACATGGACAATAAAGACTCCCTTCAAAATCTAATGGTGTCAGAAGTTTAGGATTATTTGTTTTTATTTTGGAGTGATGCATGCGGGATGTGATTGAAAATAATAAGTAGTTGTACCCAATCATTTCAATTCACGTTGAACTTTAGAGTGTTAAAAAATAAAATAAAAATGGAATATATGGTAATGTTTTTTGAGAGAGGGTGGCTGATTATTTGATGAAAAAACAATAAAATAAAGATTTGACAGTGACAGCCCAAATAACAAGAGTTACTCACGTTCTTGCTTGGTCAATCTTGCTTTACTCTCAAGTTCTGTGAGCACTCCTGAAGGTGAGCCAAGTTCTGCCTAAAGAAATTATAGTGAACAAGGTGAGGATCAGCAAGTAATGAAAGTTGTGAACTGTTTCTTTCCAGGAAAAACATCGAACTTACAGTTTCTTCATCACAATTCTCGTCCTCCTGTTTTTTCACATCTAGTTCATCTGATGAGGGGAAGGTGGCAAGTTAACAATTTATAAGTAAAAAATGACTTTATCTATATTGTAGCTATGTTCATAGGTAGTGGTGCAGAAATGCATTGCCTAGAGTGTTCGAATTTGTTTTTTAAACTTTCCTGTAAACGTGTTAGACAAAAAACTGTAACAGTGGTTTGTATATAACAAGATGGTGAGGAGCCTGTTGCTCTCGTGTTGGAACTTGTGGCCTGCAAGTGTATTCAATCCTTTATTTCAATTCGTACGTACCATTACTGACGTCCGTTTGCTCTTTGGCTAATACCTCCTCCACCTTTAATTCAGAGGAAGTGTATTACATTTTTTGTCTTTTTTTAATTACAGTAAAAGAAATGATGGTAAATTGCGGGTTGTTTCTCACTTTGGTGCTCGTTGTTGCTTCCACATCCGACAGTGTTTGCTCTAAATATGACACATAAGAATGTTATATCAGATGTAAAAAGAGGCGTTTCGCAAAACTGAAGTGCTAACCTTGTGGACTGGAAAGAGGATTTAAAGTAGCTGCCTCACATGGAGGTATAGAAGCATTTTCCTCCACACTTCCTGCACCTTCATCAGCAAATTGAATATCTTCAAATAACAAGTCAGGTCTCAAAAAATGATTATAGAAATCGGCAATAATATTCCAGAAACATGGAATATTAATCTTATTGATTTACCTTGTTCATCAACAGGTATTGCCGGTTTTTCCGCTGGCTCTCCAACGTTGGCTTCAAGTTCATTTAATGGAAGGTCATGTGGTTTGGTGTCACACTCCTGCATGTACACAAACAAACAAACAAACAAACACACACACACACACACAGAACAGTGCATGCATGTGAGCAATAGGACATGAGCAGTGACATTAAATTAAACTTTTAAATGTTTGAACTCAAGAGCAAGAATTAGAAGAAGGTAGAATGCAAAACAGCAAAGTAAAAGCGGTTGTGAAGCAAAGGCGATTTACCTGAAGGGAAGGCAGCAGAGGCATTTGACCACTTCCTGCATCCATTTTAGATTTATCTGGAACGAGGCAAACATCACAACCTGATTTAAGCGATGTGGCTTTTGTGTGAAATTTCAGGATGAACCTAACACTTTGTAACTTTGTGAGAATCAATTGTTTAAAATCTAAGATTGCCAAAATTATAAACGCTTGATACAGTTAAGACAAAGCTTTCAAAGAGACTGTTTGGATTGTCAAAACAGAGACAGGTTCAAAATGGCACCCTTTGTTCGTTTCTAAATGCTTGTAAATAGGAGCTAGAGATTTATACTAGGGACATGGACAACCCTTGACACCCGCTGGTTAAGCACTGGACTTATCTCGGCACTAATGCCAACCGGCAAACTGAAAGGAAGCTTTTTTTTTTTGCTTAATTTTTACCCCAGATAGTTATGTGAAAATTGTGTTCCACGACATTGCAACGGCGATTGGAGTTTGATTGATTGTTCAGCCCTTATTATAGGATTAAAGATAGTCAAATAAAGTTCACCTTTATATGTTATCATTCATTTTAGGTTCATCCGGGCAAAAATAAATAAATAAATAAAACAAGGCAGTGAGGGAGCAATGTTATTTGGCTATCAAATAATATAACTTACCCTCACTGTTCAATTTGTCATCATCAATCTTCACAGTCTGGCACGTAAAGGCTAACAATCCAGAAGGATCTTCTTGTGGATTCTGCTTGTCCTCTTCCGCCTCCCCCTTCAGTCCATGACTCATGAAGCTGTCGGGGTCCATGGAGAGCAGCGTGAGGGCCGCCTCTTTCATCTTCATGTCTGCGTCCTGAAGCGTCTCCTGCAGTACAGTGTGTTGTCCACCATCCGCCACGAGGAGCCCGGTACCCATGGCCGAGGTGCACACGTCCATCAGCGTCAGCAGGGCGTCAGCCTCCGGAGGCACGACGGGCATTTCCCGCGCTGGCGGTTCGGCAACCGGTTCCAGGTGTGCCGCTTGCACTGGTGCCTCGTCAACCTCAAGAGACACGCCGGACTTGTTCACTTTTTCTTCCCTGGGTGCTCCTTTCTCCTCGTGGCTCTCCTCTTTCTTCTCTTTCTTGTCCACTTTTTTCTTGGTGCTCCGGCAGTCAGGCTCTTCAGAACTTCTCCTCTGTTCCTTCACAGGTCCCTCTTTCTTTTTCTCCTTCTCAGGCTTGATTGCACCCGAAGTACCACGGTTGTCCAAACCGTGAGTTTTCTTATCAGTTTTTGATGACGTGTGAGACTTGGGCTCTTCTCTGGTTTTTGATTTTGCCACTGTTTTTCCTTTTTCTGTTGGCTTGATTCTTTTAGGGGACTTGTCACTGTCGGTGGAAGTTTTGTTCGTCTTCTCTTTGTTTTCTGTTTTTAGTTTGGGCTTTTCCGCTTGCCGCTCTTCACTGTGGCTCTTGGACCTTTTCAGGACATCTTTGGAGTGTTTCTCCTTCTTCTTGCTGCTGTCAACTCCTTGTGCAACCTCAGGCCAGTCCTCTAGGGAACCAGCAGAATCGGGGCGGGGCACTTGCTTTGAATCACTTTTTGCTGTTTTATCTCCTTTGTTCTTTTCCTTCTCTTTTATCTTGTCTTTATCTTTGTCCTTCTCCCTACTCTTGTCCTTGTCAGTAGACTGGGCCCGCATCTTCTTGCCCGAAGTCTCGTCAGTCTCAGGCACAGGCGTCTTCTGTTCTTTTGTACTTATCATTTTCTTCTCATTTTTCATTTTCAGCTTTTTCTCGCCTCTCTCATCAAAGGACGTCTTGGCTGTGACGCTGTCCTTGTGCTGGGATTCATCGCCTTTCTTCTCCTGCTTCTGTTTCACCTTGGGAAAGTCCTCGGATGCGGCACGTTCCTTCTCTTTGCGCTCCTTACGGAACAGGCGGTCAAACTTCCCGACGGAGCGCTGCCTGAGAGCCTCCTGCGAGCCCAGCTCCAAGTCCAAGATGAAAGAGTGCGTGCGATTTTTATCAGGGAGCTTCTTTGCGTCGGCGGAATCTTCTGAGATGCCACCACTCGAGCTTAATCTTCTGTGACTCTCGTCAGGTACTGAAGACTCAGACAGATTTCTCACCAGCTTCTGGTGAAGGCTGCGCAATGGGGCTGATTTTACTTCCTGAAAAGGACAGAAAAGTTACAACTCATCAGCTCTATTTTCTATTTTCAGCTCTCAGTAGAAAGTTGGAGCCTGTCCTAACTGACTTCTGGGCGATAACATATCAGCAAACAACCCTTCACTCTCTTAATAACATCTACGGATGATATATGAGGCTTCAAAGCACATAAAACAAAACATTGAGCCAAGATTGAACTCAAAATCTCCTAACTGCGAACCAGACGAACCAACTTCGCCAATACATCCAGGATTTCTGCAAGCACTAAGAAATCTTATTTAATTCCATTTTTTATAAAATTTTAAGTAAATTTTGGGCCCACGTTCTACCATATACTGTATAAAGATTCACAAGCATTTACACATTTACACTCATGATTAATCGGAAAATAACAAAATAAAAGTGGGCAAGAATGTTTATCTAACACACATATGGTGCTATCTCTTTGTTAATTAAAACAGTAGAGGCAGTTGATGACAAGGGTGTATTACACCCCTTGTATTTCACGTTTTTTTTTTTTTTTTATTTGACTCATTTGACTTTTTTGCCTGAACGACGGAAACCCTAATTATTATTTCCTGTTTAGTGTTATCAATGATGGCGGTAACATACTGATTTCTTAGATGTTTCTCCTACTTCTTTTTTCTTGCTGGTCACATCTTCTTTCCTGAACAAACAAATATGAGGATAAACAATTAAAAAAGGGAACCTGGCATCCATGAGTAATCTTTTGCACTGACCTGGAGTCGAGCTTCCTTTTCCTGCTAAGAGCAACTTTTTTCTCCAGAACTTTACGCTCTTTTCGGGCTTCTTTAGCTCGGGGTGTCTCGAGCCCAGTGGCCAAGTTGCTCTTTTCTTTTTTCTGATCTGTGGAGCGACATGACGACCAAGTACTGAATGGTTTTTCTCAAATGAGATTGACAACAGATACAACATTTTTAATCGTCACAAGAGATTAAAGGAAAACCAGTAAGTCGTCTTATGACAAAAGTCCAAACCATACTGATTTTATTTTTAATGATGTGACGACAGTTGGAAGTACAAACGTTTGAAAATCAATCTATGAGCTGTAGTCAAACACAAAACATATCGGACCCGATAGCAGTAGAAGCAGAAACGCAAACCACCAAACCGACGATAGAGGAACTATTCCAAGTAGATACCTTGTTCTTCAGACTGTGCTGCTTTCTGCTTGCGCTTCTCCTCCATCCGTTCGCGATTTTGCTGCCGTTTGAGCAGACGTTCCTCTTTGTCCTTGGCCTGATGAGCGCATTGAAGACATGCACATAGTGATACTAGACATAGGCTGATATAAGATTCTGACAATGTGATAACCATGAGCTAAAATATCAAAATTGTTAAAATTACAGCCGTATTTTTTCCAGTGAAAACAATCTATTTTATTTCTAAACAATGTATTGAATATTTGATACATTAAGAAACGTGTACCATGTTTAGTATAATTAATTAATCAATAAACTTTATTCTTGGATTGTAATTGTTCATAGCAAATCACAATGCCCAGTCATTGACAAGCTATTTTTAAGACAAAGACATCATCTTTATCCTCCATGCATGCCAAGGTTAAAAAAATATATATATATACAAACAAATAAATCGATAAAAAAAAAATAAGAATTTTCAGAGGCGGCTTGTTGAATCACTCTGCAGGCAGCCAATCATATTCTGCTCCATTTAAATGCCCACTTTGTTAGATTAAGCAAAAACCGAAAAGCGCTGATTACTGGTTATCGACAGTATTAGCGATTATTGAAATCTTGACGTTTTATGACCATGGCAAACAGTCAAACCGTTTATCAGCTCATGCCTAGGTAAACCCTAACGCAATAAAGAATATCAGATTTATTATGTTGTTTGAAGATTCCTTTGAGTCTAACTCACCGCAGATCTTCGCCGTTCCTCCACAGTTACCTCATCATCCGAGTCGCTATAGTAACGAGAGTACAGGAAGGGCTTGTGCACGTAGGCTTTGCGGCGAGGTTTACTGTCTTTGCCTTCTCCTGCCTCCTCGCTTGTTTCTCTCTTTTCTGAGCACCATAAAAAAAATTGAATAGAAGGAAAACATGACGCAAGTTTATTGTGTTTACTACAGTCAAAAGAACAAAAAAAGTGAAACTACCAGGTGCATGCTCTCCTTCAGAAGACTCGGACAAAGGCTCCTCATCCTCGCTTTCTCCTTCAAATGACGACAGATCGCTGGTGTGCACGGAACTCACGGTGATGTCACTCAGACCGTCCAAGTCGGAGTCCTCCAAAGAATACTCTGCCAATCATGACACCACATCTTATGAAATACTGACAAGTACACAATATTGGAACTAAAAATCTTAGATATAAAAAAGGCTTTTTAAACACATTCAATGCAATTTCTAATACACTGAAATGAATAAATTGCCACAATACCACGTTAGCTTAGAAATTGTGAACTTCTCACTGAAAATGAGCAAAAGAGTCACGGACCTTCCTTTATCCTCTGTTTGGCTTTCTGTTTGGCCTGATAGCTATCTTCCTCCTGTTTTTCTTCTGAAGGTTTCCCACTAGATTTACTGCCCACTTTTGGTTTCTCCTCAGTCAGCTCTTCAACTCGCGGCTCTTCCTCCTCCATTTTTATCTCCTCCGTGGAGATTTCCTTCTCAACTTCCATCTGTTCCGGAGGGTCATCAGTCTTTACCTCTAAGTCCTGGACCTCGGACTCCAGCTTTTGTTCGTCTGTCTCTTCCTGCTCGGTCGTCCTGTCTTCCTCCTCATCAAGACTCATGTCCTGCTCGCCATCATCAGCGGGCTCATCAAGAGCTTTGCAACTCTTCTCGGTGGACTTGATGTTGGCCTCCTGGTTCAGAGAGGTGATGGTGTCTAGGATGGACATTGCGTCTGTGGCAGCAGTGGACGTCGGCACGGATGTTGAGGCTGCACAATAACAGTTGTGAGTAACTACAGCAAAAAAAACTCTATTTGACCATACAACCTCACTCTGACAGTGGACGGATGAGTAGAAGACTGAAGGACGTCAGCAAACTTACCCTGCTGTGGGACAACGACATCCACTTTGGTGTCCGTCAAGGCAATAGGGTCTGGCGGCTCCTCACTGCTGGTGCCAGGTGAAAGAAACTGGTTAACCACTTTCTCCACCTGCGGCCTGAAGATGTGGTTGACTTTAGGATCCACCACCTGGGCGACAATTCTGTCCACTCCCTGCTCCAGCATGCCGGATCTAAGAAGGACAGCTTGCTTTGAGTTTTGTCAAGTTTCATTTCCAATTTGAACAGCCAATGTGTTAAAAAAAGAAAATAATAATAAAATTAAAAAAAACTTACTGCAACACAAGCTGCCTGATGTTGTTTCGCAACTGGTTTTTGTTCAACTGGGGGCTCCATGTGTGATTTGAGAGATGATTGGAGACAAAGTTGTCCACTCGTTGTTTCAGGTTCAGATAAGCCGGCTGCAAAAGAGATGGAGAGATTTAATGGTGCGTGTGTGTGTGCGTATTTAAACATCATTTTGGTGTCGATGTAATAATATTCATACATACGTGTAACATAAATCAATTGCTAAAATCTGGTGTGGTTAACTGTTGCATTGCCAATAATTTAAATTTCCTGAGAAAAGGTAAACTGTTTTTGTGCTTTCAAATGAGTTTGCAATTTAAAGATTTAAGCACATTTTTTGAAACACGTGCTGGGTGGCTGTTTTTAAATCATCAATTTCCCTATTGTTATGATTTACTGCCACTTAGCGATAATAACATGCAATAATAACATGAGAAAACATTGCTCAAAAAGCAAAATTACCATTAATTAACTACAAATATGTCTTTGCCATTTATCCATTTCATAAATGTTTTCGAATGCACCTGTTGCTGTTCATACAACAGAATAAGATCAGGCAGTCTGCGAGTATCATTAACTCTTATTTTCGAGTACTGTGTTCCCCGAAGAGCCTTTTTGTGACATTTTTCTTGAGTGCTGAGCCGTGAGATTTTTTGGGACGTAAATTCGGTAAAGTCGGTAAAGTTTGAGGACGACCACTGCTTAGGAGGACATTGGCATCATATTTTTTCCAGTTAATCAATGTATTATTGTATACGCCTAAGAGCATGAGTTAGCTTTTAACGCGGCAGTTTTAACGTAATAACGACAAAACAGCCTCACAGAGGAACAGTTAGCTCAGTGCCAACGTCACTATCGAACCACGCTTTAAAAGAACCTGGGCGACATTCACAGTCACAATGACGGGATACCGCTGGCAGCAATGTGAGTATAGTAACAAAAACAAAAACAAAAAAGACCTTACATTGACATTATGGTATAACTTGATTTCGTCGCGATTAGCAGTACACAACTAGTACTTTGGCAGCCGTACAGACAGTTATTGATATCTTAAAAAAGTAAAATCTAATTATATGCATTTAAAACAATAAAATGCACACAAAAACGTCAAACTAAATACTTTATTTAGGTTGTATTCGTTCCGTTAATGCCGTTACCTTAGTGTCGACGTCTGCGAGGCAGTCTCTCCTGAACTTGTCGAAGAGTCCTTGTGTTTTTAAGTGATTGACGATCATGGACACCAGCTGCGGATCACCTGGTGGTAAACCCGCCATGTTAAATTACACAGATAATGTTGTAAAGAATTTGAGCATGTCGGGGGCAAACCCGGGTTTTTTGTGTATACACAGCGATGTGAGCGGTTTTAACCCGGAAAAGTTTAAATACAAACATTTTGGTGAACCGGAACTACACCGGCGACTTCCTTTCTGCGAACGATCGCTGTTACTCGTTTTAAAATTAATGACAAGATAATCTAATTTAACAAACTAAAATTTACATGCATGATTTAATTTTATTTTAATATTGAGGCATTTAAATAAACAGCGGAATATTCACTAAACAAATATAAAGCCTGTTGTTTTTTATTAATGTAACTGAATTTGGTTAAACCTGAATAACCAATTATTTTTCAAAAGCTTAATGTATAAAAAGACAGACAAATATTACGGCACTGTTAATGTAAATGACCGAGGTGCCAGCGGGCCCCCATGCAATCGAAAAGCAACCATTTTGTTATGTTCTGACCCTGTCATCTATTTACTTTGACGACCTCTAGCGCTAGTACAGAGCACCGAAGTTAAAAAAAAAAAAATGTTTTGGAAACCGACATGCCCCTACGTAGAAATACGTATATATGTGAACGGATTTTCAGTAGAAGCTATTAATTTCATTACACGAAAATGTGTCATGGCAGCGGTGGGATTCGAACCCACGCCCCCGAAGAGACTGGAGCCTTAATCCAGCGCCTTAGACCGCTCGGCCACGCTACCGTGAATGACCCGGTAGATAAACTGGTAAAAGTAAAGTATTATTGTGCAACGGACACACCAAACATGTTATGTAGTAGGATATGGAAAGTGCAATGCATTAACGGTGCTGAGCTAGTGCAGGTCCAGGTAGGTGTAGTGCAAATTAGTCCTGAAACATTAAAAAAAAAACTGTGTATGGTGGTTACAGGTAGTTCTTGGCAGCCATAGCCTTCTACTGTGAGGGAGGATGTTGAAAAGAGTGTGGCCCGGGTGGGAGGTGTCTGCCCCAGGTTAATCTTGAGGTCCATGTTGCTGAATCTTGCTTCATTCAGTTTTGTACAGAGCTGTTTTGACCTGACCAAACCGGTTGGGGTGGGGGGCGTTGAGTAATCTAACATTGGGGTCCTTCAATTTGCATGATGTACTTTTTTCTAGGTCCCCCTTAAAACCAACATCTTAACCATTAATTCAGTATGGAAAAAAAATTAAGACCATGAAAAAAAACTAGCAATACGATATGCAAAGTAAAAAGTAGTTATTGTGTTTGATGAATCCACATAAAATCGATGTTTGAATATTGTCATTTATTGGAATGCACCTGTAAATAAAACAGCACACTGTACAAGATAAAAGATGAAGAGTATACTGCTGAGCGCAAGCTGAAAATTTACTCAAAAATGCAGAACTCACGACAGTAACCATAGCAAAAGTGAAGCAAGCAGATTTGGACAGGCCTCACGAGGTTTTGGCGGGACAGATAGGCGGTAAGATGCGGCGCGAGTTTTCGCGGACCCACGAATGATCAATGACTTGCTGTAGCGGTAGACGGTCGGTGGGGCTGTGGCGAAGGAGCTTGCGGATCAGGTCCTGTGCACCCTCTGAGACAACGTTTGGGAACTTCAGGTCAACCTGTGGAATTCAATGATGGATTATAAACCCAGCGTGGATTCTAAAATTCGGCTTTTATGTGATGCATGGTTATCCTTCACAAACTTGAAGAGTATGTTGTCAAAAAGGTTAATCTTGTTGACTTGAGGGAAATAAAACGACTTCCTGGCCCACCTTCATAATTCTCTTGTATGTCTCAGAATGGGAGCTGGTTTCGAAGGGGGGGTTCCCCACAAGGCACTCATAACAGAGGACTCCGATACACCACAGGTCCACCTTCTCGCTGTGAGTGCGGCCTTCGATCATCTCTGGAGGGAGGTAATCCAACGTCCCACACATTGTGCGTCGCCTGCACAAATATTCATGCGGTACATGACAATTGTGGCATTTAAAAAAAAAAAAAAAAAAATAGCAATCTGTAATTTGATAGGTGTAGCATACCTGAGGGAAGGCGCATGAACGGACCAACCAAAATCCGCTATTTTTAGCTCTCCACGATAGCCGAGGAGTAGATTTTCTGGCTTGATGTCACGATGAATCACTTTCTTGGCGTGGCAGTACAGCAAAGCATCTGAAATCTCTTCCATGTACTTGGAACAAATATACATGCAGCAAAGTTTACAACTTGCTGATTGCTTATGAACTTATAAACAAGGTAATTATGCATAGTTAATGAAAAATAACAAAAAGATTTTGGTAATGAATGAGTGTTTAAAAAAATGAAACAAAATATTTGTGGATAAAACTAGAGTGAACAAGGCCAGTCTGCAAACAGTGACGAACTGTGTTAAATTGACACCAACAGGACCAACAAGGTGGTTGAGGATTCTATACTCTTATACACATTTGATATGCACTTTCTGAAAAGATATATAACATTTCCTAAATTACAAGAGAAAAAAAAGCTAACCAGCTAAGACGAATTGCATGCTTTTTGTTAAACTAGCTCAGGACCAGCTGAAAAATGTAACAAAAGTGGCTGTTTATATGTTTACATGTTACGATTAAAGTTAAATTTCTTGCAGTCTGCTAAATAAAAAGAAAAGTTTTTTTCCAACATTTCGCCCAAATCCTATATAGTCTCACTCTCATGAAACATTTAACCTTGGGAAGTTTATATCTCATCCCATCCCTAAAAACTAAATATTTGGGGGGGTGGTATTAAAGTCAGAATTGAACATAAGCACACTATAATACATGAGACGATGCTTCAAATCGACATTGACCAGACAATGGCACCTTAGGTCAAGGCACAATCTCTTACAGTGGCAGTCCGCTGGTCATCAAAGCGTCCGTATCGCTGAAGTTCTTTGTACAGCTCGCCACGTGGTGCATACTCAAGCACCAAAAACACTCTCTTGCGATCATGAAAATAGTTGTAAAAACGAAGGATGTTGGGATGCCTAAGAGGGGGGGGTAAAAAACAGAATCTATCAGTGCACAGACTTCAAATGTCTCTATATAACCCAAAAAGACAAAAACACAAAAAAAAAGATAATAGCCACTTGTGTTCATGACTTTTTTTTGCTGGCCACACTGCTTTTCTCATCAATGATCTTCCATCTGCACTAGTTAAGCCGAATATTTGGAACGGCGTGTGAGAAATTATGCTAGCATTGACCGATTGACGTCTCTGAAAAAAAACGAGGGATCACTGTACAACAGAAAAGACTTACTTAAGGTGGGCCTGAATCTCAATCTCTCTCCTGAGTTGGTGCTCCACACTCTCCTTCTCTATCTGTGACTTGAACAAGACTTTCAGAGCAACAATGGCTTGCAGCTTCTTCACCCTGGCAAGGTACACATTTCCAAATTTGCCCTTCCCCAGAGGACGACCGATGTCAAAGTCATCAATGGTGATTGCCTGCCTAAATAAAAAAAAAAATAAATAAAAAAAAAAATGATAAAAGCGGAAGGCAAAGTTAAAACAAAGATGAGACAACTGAATAACGTGAATGTTTTTTTTTTTTACTTGCTGGAAATGGATTTCAAAACAAAAACATGTACTGTACGTTTAACAGAAAACTGAAAAAGCACACTTACCTCGGAGCCAAACTCGAAGATGAACCAACACACTCTCTGACAGGTCCTAAAATTGATGTATACTTTATCAGCAAAGTCATTGTAATAATAACCACAGTGGCTTGTTTTTGAGAGATGTTTGCATTACCTGTGATGACATTTTTTTCTGCAACTAACCATGGTTTCACCTGAACACGCTGTGGGCCCGTCACCATGTTGGAAGTCTAGAAAAGAAAAAAAAGAACAGAACAAAAATGAATGAAGGAAGGAGATTTTATAATATAAGCAAAATGATGCATGATCTTAGTTTTGCAATACAAACAAAATTAGAAGTTATCTTACCGGTTTCTGGAAAGCCCTTGGCATGTGGTTTTCTTTATTCTACAAGGAAATGAATATTTATTACTTATCCAATCATTAATGATGAGTAGATGGATAGATGCATGGATATTTAAATGCGGCAGGCCATCTCGTAACATACGACTGTACTTTCACTAAGACTTAATGTGCACAGATCAAATGTATATTCATTTTTATTCAATTGTGATTTAATACAGGTACGTTACCCCAAAATGCCAATGTTTCTTTTATTCGCTTTTGCAGTCGTTACAAGCAGGCTCGCAGATAACTGCAATTTTCATTTCTTGTTGAAGGATTCTAATCATGAGCATTAAGGCGTATGTTGTCACTCGGAACAATGGTAAATAACGACTAGGCCGCAAACAACGCTGTAATCATCCAAAACAAGTACGTATACGTGTCTATAAAAACGACGAACGTAGACATGGGTCTTACGTCACGAGTATGTCTATGAAGAAGTTTTTTTTTGTTGTATTTTTTTTTCACGAGGTGTAAAGGATTTATTTTAGGCTCATTGGTTCATAACAGACGCTAACCCAGGGTCGGCAAACTGGCTAAACGCTCTATGAACAACGCAAAACTAATGACGGAGAGTTAGCAACATTGCTACGACATTATTTCACAACTGACATACAAGAAAAAAATACTAACCTGCATATTCGTGCCAAATGGTTCGTTTTATAGCGTGGCTTAACTCTTCAACCGAACTAATAGGGCCGCCAACTTTTTCAAAATGCCAAGACGGACGAATGTGGTTGGTTTGCGTGTCGCGCATCGAGAGCTCCCATTGGTCAGGACGGGCCGGAAGAAGAAGCGAAGAAGTACGTACGATCGCTTTAAATCAGGGGTAAGGAACGTTTACCTCTCCCACCTCACCGACCTGATTCAAATTCAGTTCAACAGCAAGTTCTGTGGAAGCCTGATTCCTATACTGATCATTTGAATAATTGTGTTGAAAGTGAGACACTTTGAAAATAGGCGTTTAGATCTTGTGTTAGCGTAGCTTTAAAAGTAATACAAATGATAAGATTTTCAACATAAAAATGCTCTCGTTTGTAGTATTTGACTTGTATTTTCACAAGTAAATACATTTTTAAAATAATAATAAAAAGCTCACCTCATATCCCCTCCACGGACAGTCAATTCAAATTACGCTGTTACTTTATCTGGAATAACTACATTAATAGGCAAAACTGTTTATATATAAATAGCATGGAAGCTATGTTTGCTTTTTACGGTTTGTGTCCAGTTTAGTTGCTAGTCAGTGTCGTGTGACGTCACAAGCCGAATTCTTTATTCGACAAAAAGAAATTCCTACATCAAAATGCCTTGACTGCTGTAAACATTCACTGTGTGTCTCGATAGAGATGTGACAAACGGTCTAAATCTTACATATTGTCCCTTTTGTGCACTTTTCCTGGTCAAAGATCATGGAATTCCAACTTAACAGAATGCAGCAATAGTCAACAAATCCATCCACCCCAGATTTGACTCCCCCCAGTCAATTTGTCTAGCGCTTCCGGAGGGATCCTATGATTTTCTTGGACAAACCAGGAAACAGTAACTCCAGCATGTCCAGAATCATCCCTGGGGCATGACGTACCTGCCCGGAACACATCACCTGGGACATATTGAAGAGGCATCCTGATCAGGTGCCTTATCCACATCTTCAGGCCCTTCTCAATGAGACCATTCATTGACCTTGTCACTAATATGCTAAATAATTTAATAAAACTCAATCCTGTGTCAAACGTTTTTTTTTTATAATTTCTTTGATCATTAAAGCCTTAAAAGTTTGAATCAAATGGCACTTTTATTTAAGGCAGGACACAAAAACATGGCATTTGTTTTAAAATTACAGTACTCTATTCATGTGTTGCTTTGTTCTGAAATGAAAAGACATTTTTCTTGCCACCAGACTTCAGACGTTAAAATTTCATTTGGCAAACCAGATAGGTCTGGCCTTCGTGATGGTTTTGTGTATTTTTACAGTATGCAAACCGGATTCATGTAGTTGTCCAAGCTCTTTAACAGAACTGAACTTGCACATTCAAAGTAGAATTAACCTACACTATCTTACTCAGGAGTGAAATTGTCACTGAGAAATATGAGACTACAATGAATGTAGATGAAGTAAAAGAAACACCTGCATGTGCTTTAAGACTCATACTGTATATACAAACATGAAGTTCTGACAACCCAAAAAACAAAAAAGACCACATGCTCATTCACTTATAAGACATTCAGTGGTGTGTTTATCAAATAAAGAAAAACTGTCTTTTACTGCCTCCAGAGGTATGTTGAGCACACCAGAAAGAGCAGTTATTTAATTCTCTAGAAAGTAATGCTATTGGTTCACATGAATGACATCATGCTTGCTGGGATTGCAACATTTACGATCCCAGCATCCACATGTTGGTCAAAGGAGATGTCAAACCAGACACTTTCTCATCTGCTAAAGGGAGCCATAATGTATTTTCGTTGGCAAGGATTTTGTTTTGCATACAGCTGCTGGGAAATCACTATATAAATAAATTTGATCCGAGATTTGAGTTAAGTTGAACAGAGCAATTGTTAAAGGCCAGCGTGCAGCACGGCAACATGACAGCCAGCAAGCGATGCAGATTTCGGATCAGTTTATCCGGTTTGCTTTCGTTGTTGCTATTGTCGCCGCTATCACCGCCCGCGCCCTCCTCCTCGCCCTCCTCCTCTCGCTCCCCGTCGTCGCCGCCCGCCCCCTCGGGTGGACAACGCCTTGGCTGGAAAACCACATCCAGGAACTCCAGTCTGAGGAAGCCGGGGAGCCCGCGAAGCATTTTGCAGTTGTGCACGACCTGCAACTCGTCGAGAGTGCAGGCCTTCAGGGAGAGCCGCTTCAGGTCCTTCAGGCGGCTAGCATAGGGGAACCCTGGCGCCACCTCCTTGCCGCCGAGGCTCAGCTCCTCTAGTCCGAGCCATCCCGTTTCTAAACCCAAGGAGGCCATTGGCCGCTGGTGGCCCTGCCGCGCGGTGATGCTCAATTCCAGAAATTTAAGCCGGAATAAACCTTCCAAGCCACTGACACCTTCCTTGCCGGCGCAGCCTCGAAGTCCATTTGAAGTTACGCGAAAGGTGTCGCACAACTCCAGTCGACTGAGCCTCTCCCAAGACGTCAGGCTCTGCAGGTGTTGGTCCTTAAAAGAGGGAACATTGTTGAGGATTAAGCATTCAATCGAAATTCCTGATTCTTTGTCTTTAACGCTGGAAGTTGCCGGCGCGTTCTCTTGTGATGACGCGGGGAGGTCCTGGTTGAAGAAGCCCTGAGGGAGCTCGCAGCCTTGCAGCTCCAGCACCTTCAAGGATGGCGGCAGGAGCTGGCAACTGGGGAGGCTTCTCAGGTCCGCGTGCAGAAGGTAGAGCTTGCTCAGGCGAGGGCACTTTGTGGACAAAGCTTTGAGCCAAGCCTCAGAGAGGAAAGTCCCGCCTCGAACGGAGAGGAGCAAACCACGCAGGCGTAAATACCGCAGGCCGCAACCGAGATACTGGCGCAGAAGGACCCACAGGATACGGGACGTCGTCTTAGTCAGAAGAGAGAGAGATGCAATGGATATGCAGTGAAGGTCTACACACCCTTCTTTCAGATATATGTTATTTTGTTATAAATAAATGTGACCCTGCAGTTGGCTGGATACCAACTATTTTGTCATGCGGTAGCTCACAGAGTGGTGAGCATCTTTGCTTGTGAAACATTGAGCCTTTTTAGGGATGCTCATTTTATACCCCATTATGACATTCACCTGTTTCCAATCAGCTTTTTTGAAGCATGTTGCAGGCATCCATTTTCAAATTTGCAAATATTTGCTCAAAAACAATAGTTTATTTTAACTACTAAATATCTTGCCTTTGTAGGCTATTTAATAGAATTTATGTTGAAGATCATTGTACTCAATTTCTATTTCACTGGAATTGTGGATGTAGTTTATTTTATTAGTTTTAAGTTTGTTTGTTTTTTTTAAATATTAAGTTCAAGTGTAATAATAATTTGCCACAAGCTAACAGTTGCAAAAGCCGTTTTTCAACACTTGCTCAGACACAACCATTAAATAATTGCATTACAAGATGGGACATTAAAGTACACACGTTCTAATCTTTCCATTTTAAGATAGTTCAAGTACATAAACCTAAAAAACGCTGAATTATTTTTAGATGCATAAAATCTAAAGGTTTATTTTGGATAACATAATGCTTCGGGTTTCTTACCCATTTCCACGCTGTCAAATCGACAAGTCTCCACAGTCTTTGATCCTTTACGAGGCGTCTCCATCTCTTACAAACTCTGAAAGGACATTTCAACCAGACGCACAGCTTTAAATCATGTGACAAGTGTCACGGATAAATATTCCACACAAGATGACAAAGCGCAGGGTTTATTTTTGGAGACTCAATCCCCACTAGCTCTCACCTTCCAACTCTGACTAGCTCGCGTACGCTCAGATATGACAGAACGTCAATTAAAATGTTTTCTGGAAGGTAGTCGAGGTTACAGGTTGAAAATTCATCCATTATGTAAACAAAACTGTTGACACCTTTTCTTTTTTGGGGGGGCAGCACGGACTGAATATATTGAAGCACACAAGGTGCTCTCCGATTAGTACTCCGCCAAAAACACGGACTTGCTGACTCGGCCTGGTCTAAATCAGTCAATTAAAAGTTTTTGTTTTGAATAAATTGATATATTTGCCATTAGAACAAATAAAAATAAATTCAAATATTGTAATAAACACTATTTGAAAAGTATAAACATTTTTTCTAAACTGTCACCCATGGTAGACAACGGCCTTTACGTCTCAAATCGCACATGCGCCGTTCACCGGACAAGATGGCGACGAGCAACGGCGGTGGAATGGAAGTGGACGGGGCAGGCGAGTCTTTTAGTACTTATTCAATTACTTTTCCAACACAAATATCCAAATACGAACGCAAGTTGTTGCCCTCACTTCTTTAACCCATAGGTGCCTGTTCACAGTGACGAATACGCGGGTTTAGCGCTCCCGGTACGAGTTTGCTAACATAGGCGGCTGTGGTGTAAAGCTGTCAACACACAAACTAGTTTGAAGCAATATTCCCATTGTTTGGCCTTTTCAATCGGTGTCAACTCAGTTCCCCAAGAACCGTGCAACTACTAAGCACTGCTGTTCGCTAATAAATGCAATAGAAATAGCAAACACTCATTTTGTGACCCAAATGTGTACTGTGTGGGGCTCCTCATGAATGAGTAAATGTTACATTTGTCTCTCTGCATATAAAGCCAGTCCCAGTGTTATGGCCTCGGGGATGACTGGCAGCGTCTCGGTGGCCTTGCACCCTCTGGTCATCCTGAACATTTCAGATCACTGGATACGAATCCGTTCACAGGAGGGACGACCCATGCAAGGTATGCAATCCAAAGCTGCTTATTGTATTTGTCTTATTGTTGTCTCACGAGTTAAAGTTCTTTCTTCAGTGATCGGCGCGCTCATCGGGAAGCAGGAGGGCCGAAACATCGAAGTGATGAACTCCTTTGAACTTCTTTCGCACACGACCGACGACAAAGTGCACATCGACAAAGAGTACTACTACACCAAGGAGGAGCAGTGTGAGTTGTGTTGGAAATTAATGTTCAAGCGTAGTTTATCCACCTGTCATCATTGAAGTGTCACTTGTTGTGGTTTTCATTTCACAGTCAAGCAGGTGTTCAAAGACATGGAGTTCCTGGGTTGGTACACCACAGGCGGCCCTCCCGACGCGTCCGACATTCACATTCACAAGCAGGTGGGCACCCACGATTAAAAGCAATGATCCGATGCTGGATATGTTGCGACTTCAACTCGTTTTCTCTTTTTGTAGGTGTGTGAGATCATTGAGAGTCCACTTTTCCTCAAGCTCAACCCGATGACCAAACACACTGATGTAAGTTGCTTTTTGCGTTTTGTTTAGTTTGATTTGATCAGTCTATGTGCATATTTACAAAATCTGCCAATATGAATGAATGAGCTCCAGGTTTCACTTTTTGACACACTTGACAGTCTCCTACGTGTCTCGAGTTTTGTGGTGACGCTTTTGTGGCATGTCTTGAGTTTTTTCCAAGCTTATACTATGGCCCAGTTTTGTTTTCTCTTCTTCCCCATACCTCATATTTTTCGTTTCTTGTCTGTGATCTCGTAGTGCTTTTTAGCGAGTACTCACAGCCCTTTCCATCCTGTCTCCCTTTATTTGTCATCGTCTTTGCTTGTTTTCTTGGACAGTTCGAGCTTGTTAAATCAGATTCCGTTGCCATTCGTTGTCATTTTCATACATTGTTGAAAAAGCTCCAGAGAACCACTAGGGTGGCGCTAAAGAGCCTCCGGTTGTCGACCCCTGTATTAAAGAAACCAGTTATTGTATGGTGTCAGGTTGTTTCATGATAATATATATTGCAATGCAGTATTTTCCTCATTTGAGAATAACAAAAATAAAACATTATAAAAACAAGCAAACAATGCAGAAAGGTTTATATGAGCTGGAGGTGTTATTTTTGTCCACTTGGAGTCTCTATCCTCACTTTCTTCATTGTAGCATCTGTGACTTTGAGTGTATGTGTCCATAATAGGCGGAGCCTGGCCTGGTGAGTGACATATGCATCAGCGAATGAGAGTGTAGTTTGCTGTTGTTGCCTGAAGTCAACTTGTTAGCTCGAGCCAGTCTGCATTTTAGGGACTAACTCATCCCTCCATTTTGTCTTTGCGTTCTTCCTCAGCTACCTGTCAGCGTTTTTGAATCAGTCATTGATATCATCAGTGGTGAGGTGAGCCTCTCAAACATATGCATATGTATTGGACCTTCATTTTGGATTAGTAAAATGCTAATCTTTCCCCCTCCCCTTGCATTAACATAGGCCACCATGTTGTTTGCTGAGCTCAACTACACTCTGGCCACGGAGGAGGCCGAAAGGATCGGCGTAGACCACGTCGCCCGCATGACGGCCACCGGCACGGGCGAGAACTCCACAGGTAAAAAGCTCAGAACCAGCTGAGAGAAAGCTGCATGAATTCCGGTAATGAAATCCGCTTCTGACACTTCCTGCCGCAGTGGCCGAGCACCTCATCGCTCAGCACAGCGCCATCAAGATGCTGCACAGTCGCGTCAAGGTTATCCTGGAGTACGTCAAAGCGGTGGAATCGGGTAAGATGCCCCCGGACAAAGAATATCTGTCCTTTTCCGACAATATGGCCTTCTTCGGACTTCTTATCGGCTTCCTTTTTTTCTCTGTGTTTTTCCCGTCTATCAGGAGAGGTTCCGTTCAACCATGAAATCCTTAGAGAAGCAAACGCTCTTTGCCACAGACTGCCGGTCCTCAGCACTATTAAGTTTAAAACAGACTTCTATGACGTAAGAATCCTACACTTATTTTTTTTGCCTGTAACTACAAATTCCAGCTCGTATCCTTTTCATTTTGCATTTTCCCGCAGCAATGTAACGACGTGGGCCTCATGGCCTACTTGGGCACCATCACCAAGTCGTGCAACAGCATGAACCAATTCATCAACAAGTTCAACGTCCTCTACGACCGACAGGGCATCGGCCGGAGGATGAGAGGACTTTTCTTCTGATGCGCCAAAACAAGAAGGTTTTGTTTGTTTGTTTTGTTTCATTGGGAGGTCGGCATCAAGTCGCTGCTCAAGCCACCGCAGCTTTTCAACCCTGCTTCAAGTGTAGCCCAAAGCCATTAGCGACACCAGTAAACAGGTTCTTGTTTACCACTGGACATGAACATATTTTATTCACCCCTCGTTTTATTGTAATTTGATCATTCTGTATGTAATAAAAGAATTACTGTTTGTTTTTTCATGCGACTTTTGGATTTCCTTGTTTTCTTAACAAGTCTTTTTTTTTTCCAGACAAACCCATGAAAAGTAAAGCGTTTTTATTGTATTTTTTTTTGCTTTTTGAAGCTGTCTTCCCGCTGTTGATAACCCCTGGAGATTTAGAGGGTGAGTGGGGTTCCTGTGGACGGGTCAGCAGTTTTCCACCTTTTAAATGTAGAGCGGAACTCCGTTTAATGACCTCATGTGGTGTTCAAGGGAAGGAGGCAAAACAACCTGCAATAAGTTAACATGTAAGTTTAATGCTTTCTTCAGGTATGGGCAGCCTCAGGCTTGTGTCAGCTTTTGATCTGAAACAACATTTTCAGTTATAAAAAATGATCTCCTGATTAAAACTCTCAGATAAAACCAACAAATGTGAGATTTCTCCAAAGATGATACAACAGGATGTTACTTAACTTACCAACTTTGCATATTTGGGAGCTTTGAGACATTGGCAAAAATAAGGGTTCATACACTACACACACATAAACCATAACCTTCAGATGAGAAATTACTAGCTTCAAAACTTTTGTACATAATGGGTTATACTGAAGTGCCAAATTCAAGTAAATCGAGGAATCTTTTTTGACAAATGTAATACTTTATGGAATGCACCATTTATGGAATCTTGGTCCTGCAGAACTACAAGTGAGTTGAGAAGATTCATTTTTCATTTTGTGGCATTTCAGTGCTTAGGAACTATGTTGAAGTGAATTAGCGAGGTTAATTTCGATGAAAGTAGTAATTTGACATTGTGGTATTATGGTGGCAAGGTATTATGTTTAACTAAATAGAAGTGTTTAAACCGGACAAACAGTGCTTTGCTGCTATCTTGTAGCATCACTATGCCAAGGAACTACTGAAAGTTGAAGGAACATGAGGGGCTTAATTTTGGGAAAAAAATGTAGTGCTTTGACACCGTCTTGTATCATGGTGACAAAGACTTTAGTTGAATTTGAGGAACTTCATTGAGACATGTAGAATTAGGCAGGTTTATTTAGATAAAAGTTGTGATTTGGCGTTGCTGTGACAAGGAACTATGTTGACGTTGAAGAGTTTCATTTGGACAAACATGTTGCTTTGCTGATATTTTGTTGCATCTTTATTTTGACAAAAGCTGTGTTTTGACATCATCATATGACAAGGAATTTGTTGAAGAACTTTATATGGACAAAAGTAGTGATTTTCCTCCATCTTTTACAGCATCTTTCGGGGAAGAATGGATTACTTTGTTGTATTAGAATGGGAGATTTTTTTTTCCTTCTGAGCTTGGAAATGACATTTTAAAAATCAACCGTGCGTTTATACTGGAAACTAATCCTTTGAAACCGTTTCCCAAACTTTATTTGAGCCAAGACATTACATTACAAAAATCTCACAGCACACACCAAACTAAAATGTACTTAGTTATGTACTTAGTTACTCTGGCGCTTGAATAGTGGAAGCCCATTGGTGGCAAAGATGGATGGGGAAAGATACATTGTGGTAAATAAATTACAAATATCTGATCAACCAAGTGAAACTGGATCATTTCCTGTGACACACCTGCGATAATGCGGTTGCGAATCACTTCCTGTAAAGCTTAACACATGTTCAAAACCTCATCTATGTGAAAAGTTGTGGCCCAAAGATCGATGGTTTTTTTTAAAGGCGGATTCCCTACTGGGTCTGGTCTTCGGACTCATCTGCAGCCGCCTCCGGTTGAGGGTACTGGAAGCGGGCCGGGTCGTACAGATCGTCGCGGGGGTCATAGGGCATGTGGGGGTAGTAGTAAGAGAAGGGGACCACCTTCTTCTGGATGGGAGGTGGAGGAGGCACAGGCTCCTCGACGGGTTCCTCCTTCTCCTCTTTTACTGGTGGCGGCGGAGGGGGCGGGGGTCCCATGACCTTTCCCTTCATGGGTCTGGGTGGGTGGTCGATGAGACAGTCGGGGTCCCAGTACGGGTCGCAGTCGTATTCCATCCCCTTGAAAGTGCGGATAGGGGCTGGCGGGGGAGATTTTTTGACTAGGACGGGAGGCAGTAAAAACTTCTTTGGGGGAGGTGGCGGCGGCTGGGGCACCGAAACCGGCGCTGGCGGAGCCTTCTGGGGAGTGCAGTGGGGGTGATAGCGGGGGTCGCAGAGGACGGGAACGCCGCCGGTGGGCAGGTAGACGATATGGGGTTTGCACAGGGGGTCCTTGTTGTTGCACAGGTAGAGCACGTCCGCCTGGGAGATGGCGGGGGCGCGGGGAAGGGGCGGAGGCTCGGTGGCGGGCGGCTCGGTGGCCCTGGGGACGCCTTTCATGGGCGGGGGAGGAGGAGGGGCCACCACCTTGCACTTCTTGTCCGTGGTGGGGTCACACATGATTTGAGGGACGCCCAGCTTGTTTTGGAAGTACGAGGCGTTGGGGCCGTACGTCTGCTCCAGGTGTCTCATCTGCTGGTACAACATCCTCAACTTGTCGATCTCGTACAGCTGAAGGACACACAGTCTTTGTCAGTCCACACTTATCAAACGCATATTTTCAATAGGTTCGTTGTTTTAACCCTTTTGCGGAATTTTGTGCAATCCGTTGATCTTTGCATCAAAGACATTTGACATCAATTGGAAGCATTAAAAGAAAACATCAGGGAGCTGAAATTTCACCCAGAAGGGGACAACGTGTCAAAGTTCAACATGGCATGACCATTTAATTATCACACTGTCAGGAGTGCTGTATGACTTCCCTTGGCTGAAACTTTGTGAGTATCATGTGCAGGAAAACGACTCAAAAATGATCTAAACACTGCACAAGGGTAAAAAATGACTTAGTGTGCATGTGATTGTGTGCTTGTGTGATCTTGACATCATGCAGAAGTCCCAAAACACAAAGACAAGAAAAAGTGTGCATGTCTGTGTGTACGTGTGCGTTCCCGCGTTGAATGCTCAGCACAGTTCATGTTCTAAGTTAATTGTCTCACCACTGGATAAAAACAATAAATATGTGTGTGTGGTCCCGTCATCATGCCAAAGTAGTCCCTAAATGCAATAAAGATAATAAAAGGTGTGCACGTGAGTGTGCTTGTATGCACAGTGCTCAGTTTACAGTTCATGTTCTACATTAGTAGTCTCGTCACTGAATCAAGACAATAAATGTGTGAGTGTGCTTTTGTTTGAGCCCACATTTGATATTGACGTTGTAGTCCCACTATGTGTAAATAACGAGAGCGCATGCGTGTGGTCCCACGGGCATTAGAAGTCCCAACGGTAGTTAAAGACATGAATATATGTGCAACAACGTGTTACCCCCTCAGTGTGTCCAATGCTGCTGTAGTAGCGGTAGTAGGCCTGGAAATCTGGGTTTCCCCGGTACCATTTGGGGTCCACGTTCCTCTTGGGCCTGGAATGGCTCAGGAAGTCGTTGGCCTTCTGCGGATCGATACCGACGTCACCGACGGGCACCATCCCTGTTTAGAGAGTGAGGAAGAGGATGATGAAGAGCAAGAAGAGCGCTTCACTTTTAATCAAATGCTGACGGTACCTTCCTGCTGGATGGCACTCAGCAAGGATTTAGCCTCCAGCAAGTCTGTAGGAGGAAATGGCGTATTTTATAATACATCACAAGTTGACTTGTGGCATTTTCATGCACGTGGAAAAAAAATCAGAATTTACCTGGAAGCCACGTTAGAGAGCAAAGTGCTGCCCACAGACACAACGAGGAAATCATCTGGACCCCTGAGAACAAGATGAAGTGATTTACATGAACAAACGATATTCAAAATTGTATGTATTACATGTATGCGCATAGCATATTATTAGGTTGACTAACATAAACTTTGTTCTGTAAAAAATGCACTTTTAAAACGCAATGAACTGCAATCTATAAACAAATATAAAAATATCAGTTGATGCGTCAATTTAACAGAATAAAAGAAAACATTTTAAGCTTTAACAACATAGATTTGTTGAATCATGCACCAGCGCTACTGTATTTAAAAAGTAGTGTATAGTAAGCGTTTTTTTCTTTATTAAGTAACTTAACATTTTATGTGAGTCACTAAAAACTACCTCATAATCTGTGAGTGATAAAATCCAAATCAGAAACATTTTAAATAGATGTAAAATCTAATTAAATACACCTGGATTTAGATTATTGCATGTCATAAAACCACTAGGTTAAATAAAATTGAGTAAATTCACAAACATTTTTCAATCGTACATGAAAGCCTACACTGAAAAAATATATTGAATTTACTCATTTGTATCATGTCAGTAGTAACATTAAATATTCTGAATGAATTTGGATAAAAAAAACTAATTTCATATACATTTTATTACGTTTCATGTTACAAAACTGGGCAAATACAGTATTTTTTTAAATGTATGGGGTATTAGCAAAAGAAAAAATCTTTTGGGGATATTTTTTTCAAGTTGATGTACACTAACTCATTTTTAAAGTGGATGCATGGCCTTCTTAAGAAAAAAGAAAAAATCTCTCTCTCTCTCTACATATATATATATATATATATATATATATATATATATATATATATATATATATATATATATATACACAGTATATAGATAGATAGATAGATAGATAGATAGATAGATAGATAGATAGATAGATAGATAGATAGATAGATAGATAGATAGATAGATAGATAGATTAAAAATGTATTTTGATCCAGGTGTTATTTTGTGCCATTGACGAAATAGAGTAAAACCAACAACTGTTTTTTTCAGTGTACCTAAGAAAATGGTAAATAACACAAAAAAAAACCCATGGTTCCCAAGCACTACGTTTTAAGGATAGTGATGATTTAAATATATTTGCATTTAAATTGAGTTTGTGGAACAATAAAGTTGAGTAATTTCACCTACTTGTTCCTTCATTGTACAAGTTCACCATTTACATATATATTAGTGTGCATCATCATGCCCGTAGTTTGCATGTTGTGTCATTTACAACTCCAAGCACAATACACTTTGCTCAAAGAATGATTACACCCAAAGTAAATAAATAACAACAACGGCTTTCCAAGCACTCACCTGGTTCACGAAGCTGTCCTCACAGCTTCAAACTGTGGCAGGCGGGTTAAATAGTGAGCCGGGGTCATCTTAAACCCCAAGTGCCTATCCAATAGGATCCTTCCCTCATTTTTCGGGGGACCAAATCCTGTTGCGCACCTCCCTTTTTGTGACTACTTTTATACACGAGGCCTTTGGCAACAATTAAAAACAAAACACAGGCAGTAAAAAAAGAAGTCGGGGTGGAAAGAAGGCCTTTAAAGTCGACCCCCTGCTGAGAAAAGTGCAACTGGAAGGGAAAATGCTGCCGACGAGCATGATGTATTTGCCAAGATGATTGGGGGGAGTCAAAACATGTTGACACCATGCTACTTAAACTTTATAGATGACCGCCTGTTCGTTAGTTGCTGGACATGAGGCAACACCTGCTAAAGATTCTTGACGATTTAAAAACAGAGGTGGGCAGCATTCGGTTTGTGGGCCTTTTAGGAGCCACTGACCATTGAAGTGGGTCAACTATTTTTGCCTTTACCACAATTTTACCAAATATTACGTAACATCCATTCATTTTCTTTATAAGCCTTGTCTCTCAAGGGTTGCAGGCTTACTGGCGCCTATCCTCCTGAGCGGAATGTAATTGGTAGCTGCAAGTATGCACAGTTGGAAGTTTCCTGTAAGCAGCCATTTTGTCCATTTGCGCCACGTGTTCTCAAAAACGAACGCAATAAGCGAATGATAACTTTATTAGAGCTATGCGTCACAAGTGAAGAATCAAAAGTTTGCATTGCATCAAAATCTGTAAAAATGTACAGAAATGCTCAATGAAGCGCTGGATTACACTTTTGACATATTTACAAGCAGAATTCGTAAAAGCCAACAATCGAAGGTTACATAACGCGTCTGTGTGCGCCTCTCAGACGAAGGTGATGCGGGTACGGGCCTGGTTGATCTGCCACACGTTAAGTTCCTCGTACTCCTCCAAAGCTTCCTGAAACATGGCGGGGGTGAAGCCCCGCGACACGCAGCGCTGCTCGGCCTCCGACATGCGCACCACGGCGCCGCGTCCCGCCGCGCCCTCTGTGGCCAGCTCGCGCACAAGGGAAAAGATGACGTCTGCTGGACGCTGAGTCCTGCGGACAAAAAATGTCGGCTAAATTTTTCCAAAGTATGGATGTTAGACCAGATTAAAAAAAACAAAAAAAAACAAATTTGTTTGAAAGCAAAGCACTTGAGCCATTTTAGATGTCAAAGATGCATTTTAACTGGGCTGGGAGTGAATGAGTTAATTTAAACACATGAGCATGCTGCCTCCGTCCATAAACTTTACAGCTACCTTCAGGACATGCAGGCTCTCTAACTGGCATGTGAGAAACTCATTAAAGTTTCTTTTTTGAAGATTGGGGACCTGCAGGCGCTTCCATAGCAAGCACGGGGTGTCTGCTGTATAGGCTAAAAGATGAGGGCAAACCTTGCGGTGCTGGACTTGTCAGTTTGCAGCGAATCCTTGGACATCTCCATCAGCCTCATGGCCTCGTTGACGTCCTCCTTTGCCACGCTGTCCATCAAGCGGAGGCGGGCCTGCATGGGGAGAAGGCAACAGTAAACTTGAGAATTAAGGGGATACAGTGGAACCCCAACTTTTAAATATCATTGGTCACAAAACTTTTACAATAAAGGTGAAGATAATGTGATGTGTTTACGTAATCCAAGTGGTCCTATTTATCACCGAGATTAAAAGACACTTTAGGGTCATAATAGATGCAAGAGCGCACGAAGGTTTTTACTTCCTGTTTTTGCTCCCATTAACTTTGATAGGCCAAGTGTTTTTATATCTAATGTTTTAAGAGTGGACCAGTTTTTACTTTGGTGGAATTTTTTGTAGGTATTATCTTAACTGAGTTTTAGGGTTTGAGAATTTATCAAGTGTAAGAGGGGAAAAACAAAAACAAAAAAAACAACAACAAAAAAACAAATGACCTTGACCTCTCTTTCATAAAGCAACACAAAAATGAGCACATTTAATAAAAAAATGCAAAAGCATACCTTTTAAATATTAAAGACAAAAACAGCAAAAAAAAAAAAAATACAATGTAGATTAAAAAAAAAAGACAATTCAATGTCACCACTGTACAGGTTCAAAAGCTGGGATTTCCTCAATCAAAAGTGTTTCTAAACAATTGACTGGCACCATATCAATCAACTGACGACTTCCCACATACTACATTTCCAAGGGTTTGACCAAAAGAGTGTTGTAAAATGGCTGGAGAATTAAGACTTAAACTAAAGTAATTGATTATTTAAGAGACTTAAATACTAAATAAAAGACTTTAGGTACTAAGTACGACTCAGTTAAGTATCAATCAATAGTTATGTTAGAAAGTACTTAAGTAATCAATTATTTTAGCTACTAAAGTGATCAATTACTTTAAGCACTTTATATAACGTAATTCCAATCGCTTTCTAATGGTGAGAGTTCTAACCGGGAAACTTCGCTAGCGGAGCAACGGGGATCCTCTTGGTGAGGTCAGCTGCGCTGTGCCGGCACTGTCAGACCGAGACAAGTGCAATGCCCTCTGGGATGGCCGGCAATTGCCCAAGTCTCCGCCTCTCAACACCAGCTAATCTCTGAGCGGGTCACAACAGGCACAATGCATCATGATGTCACTTCCCAGCGCGCTCAGTTTTGCATGGGTTTGCACAGCTGGCACACGGGCTGACTGCCCACCCTGCAAAGCTGAGCCAGCTCGGACCGTTCTTGGAAGAATTCTGACGCCTGGTGGACACACGGGTGCAACACAGCGCCACCAAGCTGCAGAAAGTGCTGCTTTTGCAGTAGGTAAATGACGCTACCTGCACAAACAGCACTTTTCACAGCCAGAGGCAAACCAAATGTAAAAACATCGTGCGAAAGTCGTATTGCGTTTGTATGTCTTTTTTTACGTCCAGCGTGAGAAAGAAGTGCTCACGGCGCAGTAGGTTGGCTTTTTATCACTACCTGCACTGTAAGCACTTTAGCTCACACTGAACCACTGAAGAAACGTCAACTGGCAGTTCACCAAACTCTGTTCATTTGAAAACATTCCAGACTTGAAGTGAGATTTCAAGGGACTATAACATTTTTAGACAAAGTTGGACCCGTCTTACAAGCTTAAAACAAACACGTCAAAAACACATGGCAGTAATTGGGGAGGGAAAAAAAAGTGCTTATGAAGGAGGAATACATAACTCCAAAGTTTCTAAGTGGTAGACCGCTCCAATTTCGTTTGCTTCACTTTATTTATGATACGCGTGTATAACTGTTCATTTATTGTCTGTCTTGTGCTTAAGTGCAGTCTACATTATGACAAGTTTCATGAACAATTAGGTCAGCGCTCAGAAAGTCGTCACCTAATTGAAGTATTTCATAGGTCTTTCATATTAATCTGCCTCTATTCTGACACCTAACTAACCTGTAAAACCAAAGAAATTGTGTATAGTCCCCCCCTCCAAAAAAAAAAAAAAAAAACACCGACATTTCATTTCAAAGACTGTTTTAAAAGCTTTCTTTGATCCTTTAATAGAATTGATGGTTTTGTTCACGGTTGCAACTTCAAAGGAAAAAAAATATTGACTGCAAAGTTTTTTGTTTTACTTTTCCAATAAGCCTTTGGGAAACTTTTTAAAGTTAAAAACTTAACATGGATGTCTATCTAGGTCTTTCTTCCAGTGACTCCACTCAAGTTTGGTTGCAAAGTTAGCAATGTTCAGAGTTAAATATAACAATGTTAACGTTATGACACCCCCCCCCCCCCCCCCCCCCCCCCACACACACACACACACACACAAAAGCCCTACAATTTAGACATGGGATCATTCTACGTCAGTGTCATTCCAAAGGTGATCATGTAAACTGTGTCCCAAGTCTAACTGCAGCAGATATCTAAAAAAACAAGTCATAGTTACATTAAATTAAATATTGGGTGCATTATTTGGAAGGGAGAGAAAAGGAAGCAAAAAAGATTCTGTAACCAGTACGATGCCAAGAGTGTTCTCACCAGTGCGGTGGCGAGGCGAAGAATGGAGAGGAGTGTGCGGGCTGAGGTGAAGGTGGTGTCCTTGCTGACCCGCGCCTCCTTCCTCATCTCCACGTAGGCGGCCGTGATGTAGTCGGCCAGCGACTCGGGCACCACCGGCTGCTTTTTCTTACACACGGAAATGTAACGCCTGCCAGGAATTAACATTTGGACAAACACAATCATTATACCTCACATCGAAACGAGTCTGGCCTCAAATGCTTTCATTAAGTACACGCAAAGCCCCCCATCTACATACACGCCCAAAAGCATGAGATATGACTAATTTTATTTTTGCTTTTATCCAAGGGGGCGTTCAGAATTGCTACATGCGCTTTCCACTGCAATTGGCTTTTTGATATATTATGGAGGGGACTGAACATTCAAATTTAAAATTAAAAGTCACAATTTGAATTGTTAATCAGGTAAGAATATTACATTCTTTTTGGGTGGTACTATGCTTTTCAGTGAAAAGCGATGATTAGAAGTGCAACAATTAAATCAACAAATAATCATACCCAAAAATGTTGGGTTATTACACAAACACATACCTCATGAGCTTCATGTCAATGGGCGTGAAGTGCGTGGGGGGCTGTCGGCAGTGCTGGTGTACGTAAGTGATGTGCTGGGCCAGACGCAGGTCGGCGTCAGCGTCCGGCTTATCCTGAATGAGCCAGAGCAAATCGAAACGCGAAAGAAGCGCGGCCGGCAGCTGAATGTTCTGCTCGATGCTTTTCTTGGGGTTGTAGCGGCCATAGGCCGGGTTGGCGGCAGCCAGGATGGAGCAGCGGGCATTCAAGGAGGTCATGATACCAGCCTGTTTGTTCGGAAGGGGGTTAGGGATTTTTACAAATATAATGTAGGGGAAATGATGAAACTATTACCTTGGCGATGGAGATGGTCTGTTGCTCCATAACTTCGTGGATGGCCGTGCGGTCGGCGTCGGCCATCTTGTCAAACTCGTCGATGCAGCAGACTCCCAGGTCGGCCAGCACGAGGGCGCCGCCCTCCAGGGTCATCTCGCCTGTTAGGGGGTCTCGCATCACAGCTGCCGTCAAGCCCACACCTGAGGAGCCTCGGCCTGTTGTATACTGGCCTGCAGACGACAGCGACGGAAGGGAAAGGTTACAGATAGATAGACACGCGTTGTTTGCTCACAACAACCCCAATATCACATGATGCACTCACTGCGAGGAGCCAGGCGGTCGATGTAGGACAAAAGCTGTGACTTGGCCACTCCAGGGTCTCCCATTAAGCAGATGTTGATGTTCCCTTAGTGGACATTGTAGGCCAAGTGTCAAGATGTTACATTACACCAAAGGAACATGAAAACATTTTGACAGATGCCATTTGAAGTCTTAATCGAGGTCAAAGCATACATAAAGAACCTAACATTAGAAGGGGACAGTAAAGTCAAAAATGTTACTGACAATAACATGTTCTATGCGTCCCCAGAAGTCTAAACAATGTATTTTTCAATTTGTATTAATCTCTGAATGGAGGATGGTAGGCTTTTGGCACTTGCTGTTGACTGAAAATGACATCAAAGTTGCTCAGCAACAACCAATCATAGCTCAGCTTGTAAAAGGGGAGGGGGGAAAACCCCCAACAAGAACAGGCGAGCAACTTCATTCATTTTTTTCCGTTTTTACTTAACACAATGCTTACATGTTCAAAAGGAGTAGGAATTTCAAGAACTTGTTAGGTTCATCGAAGTGGATAAAACTCAAAATATCGAATAGGCTAATATTAACTTAACAATTCAATTGGATTTATTTACAAGAATAAAATCATAATGTGGCGCACTACAGAAATGAGCCAGGAGAAAAAGGATTTCCGGTTTAAACCCCTTGAAAAATAGATCAATGTAAAATGCACTATTTAAACAATAACACTACACTTAAGTAAGGAAATGTACATGACACAATTCAATTTAAAAACATGTGCATGAATGTTGAAAAAAAAAAAATTAAAGAAAAAAGTGCAAACATGTTCAACACAATGCCAATATTAGAACAAATGGCCTCACCTCTGATCTTCATGCCTTTAGGAGCTTGTTGCACACCTCCAACAAGCAGCAGGAGCAGAGCCTTCTTCACATCCTCATGGCCGTAAATCTCTGGTGCAATTGATCCAGACAGTTTCTCATAGAATCCTTCTTCTACAAGCAAAAACAATGAAAAGGTGTCACGTTCCGTTGCCTTTCAAGCAAAGAGTCACACTGCATTGTGGGGACGCAATGCTTGTACCCGTGATGCTGCGCAGCTCGTCTTCAGTCAGTTCTTCGTTTCCCAGCTCATCGTCTTCGGTCTTGTTCATGAGCGTGATGGAGTGAGCTTCCAGGAACGTCTCAGACAGGAGACCCTAAGAACAAAATATATTTGAAGAGAATGTAAGAGAGATGAATTTACCTCAGTAGCGGGATTGAAAGAGATGTGTTCACTGTACCTGTGTGGCCTGTCTGAAGCCAGTACGCAGAAGTGGCAAGAAGATTCCCGTGATGGCAACGTGGTCGCCCGGTTGAGCAAGTCTTGTGTTTTCACCACGTGCGTACACAGACATGCTTCTTGGGATATTACCAACAGGTACCTGGTCACTCTGTAACAAGATTATTATGGTTAAGGAAAACAAACGAACAACAACATAAATGATAAAAATGTGGTGAACAAAAAAAAAATAAAATCTAACTATAAATAAAATTTCCTTTGTTTTAATCTTTGCCAATTTCATACAAGAGCTTTTGGGATTCGTTTTAAATGTATTTATTTGGGTGTTTAGCTGCACAATGGTGATGTCACTATGGAATGGTAGTTTACAAACAACTCTTTTGTCTTTTTTTTAAATGCATTGCTGATGTCACATTTAAGACGTTTCAAACTCTTACATGCTCCTGAATCCTAAGTTCCTGGAATTTGACAAACTTGGAGCCTCTGGTCTGCAGATAGAGACGACCTCCAGATTTGTTGGTGACGCACTCTTGGCTGGGACACATGACAAGAGGCATGAACGATGACGATTGGATCTGGAGGAGAGTAAAATCGTGAGTAGAGATACTGCCGACAACATTTAAAATGCACAGAGAGCAGGTTTTACCGGCTGATATGTCTCCGCACCGCACTGGTCACAAGTGTACGTGGCCACAGCCATCATGGGCTTGACCTCAGTGGCACGGGTCACAATGCCTCGGACGGTCACCAGGTGCCCGATGCTGTCGGCCCGGACATCACGCACCACTTTGGGTTTTGCCATGCTGGGGGGCTTGAAGTAAAGCTCGCTGTATTTTTTTGAGGGGGGGAAAAAAAGAGGCCATTGGTCAGAAAACAAGTTCAGCTAATAAAACTGACTTTATTAAAACATTCCTCATTCATAGACAGTCCGGAGGAGGGAGACTTCTATAGCCCCCAATGGCAATGAATGTGTAAAATTTATATCATATAAATACCGCTATTATCTGTTTTTTGATGATGGCATGCTCAGACAATTTCAAATTACGTTGTACTTTAGAGGTTCCACTCAATTAACTCAGAAACTTACAATCTCCTCATGAGCTCCGTCGGGTACTGGTTTCGAGCATCATGCGTGTCAGCAGGGTCACGTGATCGTTGCTCCATCATCAGCCGATGCTCAATGTACACATCTAGCGCATCCTTGGCCACAACCTGGACACGTCAATCAATTAGTAAGCATCTTATTAAGACATGAACCGGCTGGCTCCACGGGATCCCCTTACGTCTCGTTCTTTGTATTCAGGTAACAATTCGTGCACGGCGTTGGCAAAGAGGCCCGTGTAGCGCTTGGCATTTTCACACACGCTCTCCACCAGCTCGGGGTCTTCCTCAGCCACATCATCCAAATCCACATAGATCGATACCTGCTCTCTGTGAGCCAGCGCCACCTGAAGGCACATGAACAATTAGCGACAAAAACAAAATTTCCCAAGTATTGTTTTAAAACCATGACAGCTCTTTTCAGCCAATATTATTAGACATGGTTTTGTCAGTATATTGGTGTGGGCACTTATGATCATTTCGATAATCAATGTATCTGATTATAGAAAACGTTATTTCAAACTAGCAGAGCAGAAAAAGGGTATGATTCAGTCGATGGTTTGCTCTTTTATGGCATAAATCTGAAAAAAAAACAACAAAATTGACGTTTTCCAAGGTTTTTATTTTGATTTAACAAAAAGCAGTCTGCATGCATGGACAATGACAAAAAATTGCATTTTGGTGCAGAGGGTCTGAAATTCAGATCATTTGGACAATTTAATCAAATGTGTTTTCTGAATAATAAAATTATCAAAATATTGATCAAAATATTAAACTTTAAAAACCTTTGAGTATGGTATCCTTGCATAAGTTTATGTGCATGTTTTATTTATCCACAAAAACAGGAATACATTACAAAGCGCTCCAGCCTTTCTTTTGAAGGATAGGGTGGTTGATTCAAAGGGGAAGTAGAAGTAAGACATTTCTATGTAATATGTTATGTGCACTGTCAATAGTCTAAACAAAACATTTGGATTAATATACTACTTGGAATGCCATGTTTAGACTAGCAGGGTTGCATTGAACACAATTGCATTCTAGGGAAAACTTTTGACATCCCCTTTAAAAAGCAAATGCCCGTTTTCATATGTCCGACTAAAACTCCAATGCCAATGAATCAACTATTAATATAAGTGATGTTACAACATGTACTCACAAGTTGAACCCCATATTTGAACACCTTCTTCCCATTGTCATCCTCAGTGTAAAACTCCTGCAGGAATCTCTTGCATTTATCTGTAAAGGAACATTTTGTTCTTAGTACAGACACGGGCCACATAAAAGTCACACACACACACACACACACACACACACACACACACACACATACTGACTAAAAGAAACACTGTTCACTTTTTTTCACCCCAATGCGCAGACGTATTACAACAAAATTGGAGCGCTTAATGTTGATGAGAATCTGCAGTGGGCCTCCACGCTGGGAGCTAATTTGTTGTTGTGCGACGACAAGACCCCCTCCTCCTCCTCCTCTTTGTTGAGTAACATGGCATCCTGTATTCTCGATGACTCACTATCGCGTTACGTGCCTCGTAAAACTACCCCCGATGGCACAAAGCACGATTCTCGCCCACTGTGACTTCTTTTGTCGCATGTTTCGAGGTTAAATAACAGCTATTAGGCTGCGAATTTGCTTCCGGATGAGGATGACAATACACAACACGCGCGCACACTTCGGGATCCATGTTTTTTGGGACATGAAAAAAAAAAACAGTCCGTACTTCTTCAAAGCGTCGCAAGTACAAACAAACCTTCTTCCCCGCGTCACAAGAGACCGTCAGTGGAATGGAAGCGACCCGCTCACTTTGACGACGTAGTTGGGATCTGGCCGCGCAGCTTTGGTGTTTCGGAGCTGGGTGATGTTTTTGTAAACAAAGCAGCACATGGCTTTGGCGCCTCCTCACTGTCTATATCGCTGCGCGGCTGCTCCGCTAGGAGAAATAGTGCTGCAGCCATTTAGAGCCCAGTAAAGATGATAAAGACTATTTTAATTATCGAAAGCTCAACAAAGGCATTGCCACAAGCTTGAGTCATAATAATTATAGAAGTTAAATAGTTATCAATGAAGTTAAAAGTCAAGCTAAAAGCTCTTTTGGATTGATTTAAAATAGTTTACGCCATTCGAGGTGCGAGCGTGCAAGGAAGATATTTGACTCAAAGTGAGGTTTTCTGTATTCACTGTAACTCAAATGACCAGAAATTTTGCTTCAAAATGACTTTTAAAGTTTCAACAGGACTAGTTGGCTACTATGCTACGTAGGTAGGTGCAGAATAGAGAGGCAATCGAAAGCTCCTTTTCTGAATCGCAACTGAGCGTGTTAGGCCACACTTTTTTTGCCACCTCGTATGTAGCAGAAAGACGGGTTCAGTTGGCAGAAGAGTAATTTAGTGGCGAGTGACTCCAGCGGGTTGAACATGTGCTTGCTTGAACGCCTGCTCCCTTTGTTCCTGTGGTCTCATCCGGGTCATAGAGCAGTCACAACCCCCACCACACACCACGACAAACGAAGCCTCACTGCACTTAGTTCTGGTCAAGTTCATACAGTTCAGAAAATACGTATTTGTGTACTTTTGGACTACTTTGACGTTTACCCATCAGTTTTCCCCCAAAAACGTGTTTAACTTCATATTATACGCATGAGGATTGAGTGCAGTACACAATACCTACAAGTAGAGCAAAAACAAGTTGGAATCATTGAGGAGCAGCATTTTGTTTTCGAGTGTTGTATGTGTATTGTGATAGTGACTTTTCCAATACTTGTCTCAGTTAACCTGTTGCAGCCATGCCACTGCTGAGCGACTCCTACCTTTCTCCGCCGCGTAATCTTTGCGCGCCATATCTACAGCCAAGAGGACTTAATTCCACAACCTCGAAGGTCGAGCGTCTCGTGCTTCTTTTTTATGTAATATATCCGTTTAGTCCTACTTGCGTGACTGTTGAAGCTGGTAGATAGTCGAAGCTTGTCCTCTCAAGCTCGCCGCTGAGAACTGGCGCGAGTCTGACGTCGCAGTCGACCAATCGCGTTGCTTGGTTCAGCACGGAAAAGGCGGACCTTTTCCGTGGCGGGAAAGCCGCTGTGTTGCAAGGAGTCACGTGACCCGGTCTACTTCCTGCTAGTTCCGAATGGCGCGAAAAGCACCTATCCGGTGCTGTTCAGTACAAAAGGGTACGGCACCCAGGTGAATTTATTTTAGAACACGTTTATTTATTTTTACACGTATTTCATTCCAAATAAAAATTTCAACTAAATTGTTCAATCACTCCTAAGACAATTCTTGCATGTATAAATGGAAAGTCAAAATAAGGGATCCCTAAAGTGAGACGCATTCAAGCTGTTCTATGTCAATGTGTGACAACTAAGTGCATTTTCAAATGAATTTTAACGACACAATAATTTTTGCTTAAGTTAACAAAAAACGAAACATCTTTAGTTAAATATAGCAAAAAAAAACTCATAACAGGAGGAATATAAATACAACATCTCATTTGAACATTTCCTCATTATTTTCCCTGAGGTACCAACAAGGTGGACCTTTTCAAATAAATAAATAATTTAACTCTGCTCTCTAATGCTATATGGCAATTCATGGCCAAAATAATTTAGGAACACCTGTCTTGTAAATATAACATACACAGTGGACTTATTAAATCTCAACTTTGGTCTTGTGATTCTTCATACAGCTCATCAAGGGCACTTACTGGACCGGTGGACGGCTGGTTGAGGATTTAAAAAAAAAAAAAGGCATAATTGAGTCACATTGTCTCACACTATTGTGACCAACGTATGATGATTTCAAGATCTGTTTTACCAGGATATATGAAGATTCACTTTGGTATTGGTCAGACTTATTTTCCGCTTGCTCTGCAAAGTCATCCTTGTCCTCGATGAGCGAAAGTCTGCGGATACACCAGAGGTGTTAATTCTGGCAAGAAAATTAATTTGTTGAGTGAGTGTTTTCCCAAATCTTACAAACTGAGCTGGGAGTTTAGTCCCCTCTGATTTGTGGTGCAGCTCAATCTCTTGGTGGACATCATGTCTGGCATCTGTGATCTGAAACGTTAGGGTCAACACTAAGATTCATTGTTACATGAGCAGATGTTATTTCAGTACAGAGAGCCATTTTTGCTGCTTGATGTACTGTTTGATCAACTTTACTCCACTATCAGTCAAGACCAGAGATGGGGAGCCATAAGTGTCTGCGCATCTGTAAAAATCAGGCCTTGATGGCAGGCTATTTCCAAAACAAGACATTTCTAATAGCTATGTTGGCGTGCAACTTCCAGTTTGTGGTTAATGTTTCAGAAACAATCGTGAGACAAATGAATAAATACATTAAAAAAAACACACACACACACACACACACCCCGAGGAGAATTCATCCGCAGACTCTGATTCAATTACGCTGCTGTCAGCATCGGTTTCCAAGGTGACGTCTTGCATGGGCTCAACCTCAGTGTGGGCCTGCTTCTGGGCAGTAGATGTGTAGATGGGAATGGGAATAGGTAGCTCACTGCAGACACTGCTGATGCCCGATGAAATTTCTTCCTCAGAGCTGGCCACTGAAAGTGAGTGGCACAATCAGAGCCTGACCCAACTGTGTGTCTTTGTTTCAAGCATTTGAAATGACACCTTTCCACGCCTTCATTGCACACTTGCAAATTCATTCATAAATGTATTTACACAAATCGAAGGATCCATCCCAGTGGTGGCTCCCCGAACTGATGTTCAGTAAATACATGTACAGAGCCACTATTTGTGGCAATTGTAACAGTAGCTTTGAAGTGAAATGTGCATTACAAATAAACCGCGACAATATTATTTTCTCTGACCTTGAGCAGTCTTACGGCGTTTGGTGACTGGGATCGGTTGAGGCTCGACAGCTTCACTTCTCTCCACCAACTTGGCAGAGGTTCCTTGCAAAGAGCGATGATATATGTCGACTGATTTCCAGGAGCGGGCAGCATTGGGACAGTGAGATTTCAAAAAATTTGCCCTGACAAGGGAACAAAGAATTATAATAGGTCTGCAGCGACTGCATATTTTTGTTAGCTCTGGTTATCCGGTCTGTATTTTGAGGGACTGGGCTTTGGCTGTGGACAATTGAAGTTTGTGCGCATATGTAATCAAATTATTTAAGTTAATCGATTAAATATTTAGCCCCACAAATAAAAAAATCCAACAGTTGGACTTTACAGTTGCATTATTTTGTATTTTTTCCCCTCCTAAAAAAGTATTGATTACATGTAAGCACAAACCCAATCAGTGAGTGAGGTAATGTGTGAGAGAATGACAGCTCACAGCAGGGTCTTGTCCTGTTTCACGAGCTTAAAACTGAATTCGCTGAGGATCTCCAAGAAGGCCACATTGGGGTGCCTCTCTTCTCCTTCCTGAGAAGCCCGAAAGGCAAAACGTATGCCGTCTCTGGGACACAAAAATGATGAATAGTATCATTAGGCTATTAACAAGTCTGACAATGTTGTTGTCTGTTTTGTGGTTCGTGTGTTTTACTCACACATGCAAAGCTACCAGTGGTTTACGAACTTGTTGAAGATCATTGCCAAAAGTCATGACGAGCTTCCTTGCCAAATCTCTAATATCATCAGTTTCCTCCCTAGTGACCCCCTCTGTCAGCATCTCTGTGAACAGCTGGAGCAACATTTACAGCCAATCATCACAGCACTGATCAAATGTTGTCATATGTGATTTAAAGACCCAGCAAAATAGTCTCCTTTCACACTGCCTGTAAAAGACCAGCACTTTTTGGAGGAAGTGTGAGAGCTGTGGCAGAGGCAGGATGTTACCTGTGTATTCTTCAACACCTGAGGCCCACTTACTGTTTTGCATTCCATGTATTTTTGAACATGCACAAGTAACAAATCATTCTGTATCCAGAATACGTTGATTTATTGTACTTAAATGTTTTGGTTTCACAGGTGATGCTAATTCTATGGAATAAATATAAAAATGTAAAAGACAGTTTTTTATCTACATAATTCAATTAGAATCATTAACTCACTAAACACCTTCAGAAATCTATTAAGCAGTCACTACAAGAACATCTCAAAGTTCTTCCAAACAAACGTGGTGTAAACATAAATCACTAAATCGCTCTTATTCATGTTTCATTATGATATGCAAACACGGACTGCACTTCTTGAGCATTAAAAATCATGTAGACAAATACTTTGAATCATGATTGAATGAAAAATATATGTTTCTAAATGTAAAATATGTAATAATAGATATGTAATTACAATAAGTGAAGCTTATTGAAATACGTTGTGTATGAAATGTGCTACAAAGCAATGATTCATTTTTTTTTCTCTTACAAGGTCTCGGTACCTTGAGCATATTAAGGAGCCTCCTGAGGAAAAACGGCTAAATAAGCATACATGCACGACAAACCTGCTGCAGACTCAGGCAGAGAGTCTGGGCGACCATTACAGGATTAATGAGTTTAGTTTGTGCTATGGTTTCTTGGATGATGTCACCAAAGTTCTTGAAGTTCTGTAGGGAGGGGGACAACAAAATAACTTAATTTCTAGTAATTTTATCACAAATCAAACAAAAACTAGCAGTTAGGATAGTTCAGACCTCCGCCAAGGTGTCAGACATTTGCCACAAGCAAAACATAACATTTTCTTACAGTAACTTAACTAGTCCAACCATGATGAGAATAAAATTCTAGAACGTGTTGGGAACTCCGGATCCTTGAGAGCCACATCCTGCCTGTTTTATGATGTTTCTCACTTTCAATACACTTGAATCATTATAAAAATTCCACAGAACTTGCTGAGTTGAATTGTGTGAAGGGAGAGGTCATGAAAAGGCACGATATGACTCTCGAGGAACTGGTTTCCTACCTGTTCTAGAAAATGCATGGATCAAATCATTCCAATTACTGCAACTGAGTGGTATGGAGATAAGGAGGCATCAAGAGGTGTTAGTTTGGAGTTAGAATCAATTCATGACATCATCACAGAGAAGATTCTGAACAATACAAACATTTCTTTACCTTGTCATAGTGCTTGAAGATGTCTGAGGCAGCATCGAGGTCCATCACGCCAAAAATGACCAACTTACAGTAGCCGGCCAACTGCTTACGCTTCTTTTGAAGAAGGTGGATCGCCACTTGCTGATCATCTAAGGATGGCAAACAAGACAGTTGTTGACAAGATCTGAAAAGAGGAGACAGTTCTGACATGCCAAAAATACCAACAAATACAAAAGTTTAAATTACAGACAGCTGTGTCTGTGTTTATTTGAGATGTGTCATTTTCTTGTATTACTATCGACACTCGTTCAGTGACCAATTAGGTGACCCCCCTAATATGGGGGTTGAAAATTAGGAAAAAAAGAAAAACTCGAGTTAAGTCGAAGAAATACGGTACCTTACCTTGCATCTCTGTTTCGTCTGACAAGATGTAGTCCAAAAGGAAAGCGGACATTTCTGCACGCAGGGAATGTGAGGGCACGTGGTACAAGTTTTGAAGGGCGGGTTCAGAGCGGACAGAATTGGCACTGTAAATCACCAGGAGGTCACACAGCAACTCAAATGCCTATTGTGGGGCGAGGAAAGACCATCGATTTACATTCAGTGTAAACTATTTGAATGTGATACATGATGAATTCATAATACTGAAGTTGCTGACGCTCACACCTGATCCCTGATTTCAACTTGGCCGACAGACAGACATTCTTGGCAGATTTGGCAGAAGGAGCGCAAATCTTTCTTCAGGTGTTTCACTTTTTCCTGGGGCAGATGACAGGACGTTTGCATGAAGTCAAATGGTAAAAAAGAATTAAAAGAAAAAATGTCACTTGAGCACCTGGGTCAAATGAGAGGGAAGTTTTACTTTGGCCCACATCAGGTGAAAGGCTGAGCACCCCAAAGCTGCAACCACCAGCTAAAACAAAAAAGACACACAGTTTCAAAAGTTACTGTTTTCATAGTTGAATAATTGCGAGAAGAACTCATCACAGACTTCCTCATCAAGATGTCTGGACTCCATTCTGTTTTTAAGAAGGACCATGCAGGAGTCAAACAGGCTTTCACTTGGTAGGTTTGTGGCACTGAAAAACAAAAACAAAAAACAAATGTGCAGAATTACATTTCGACCCCACAACAGGTGGTTGAAAGCGAATACCTGACCAAGGCCGCAATCCTCTTCAAGGCCATGGCTGCACTGAAAACATCCTCATCAGTTGGAGTCTGGGTACATACACATTCAGAAAATGTAACTTTGACTAGGAGTGGGTGGTTCAGAGGTACTTTTCTATGCATGATGTATTACCCTAAACAAATATATGAAATAAAAAGTCGAGTCTGTCCAACCTGCATCAGGTCACTGTAATACGTGTTGAAGTGCTCAGTCAGGCTGTCAAACAGTTGACTAAATACCAGGTGAGAGCGGGAGGAGGAGTTGCTTTTGGAGCACAGTACGTTAATCAGTTTGCTGCATGCCTCCAGCACAGCATTATCCGTGTGCTTCTCAACAATCAGGCAAATTTGAGACAGGAGCTGGTCCAGATGCTGTTGATGTTCAACATATATAAACGTGAGGAAAAGCCAAGAAGAACGATAAATTGATGACAGGTGCAGTCACTGCAGTCTAAAAGAATAAACACTTTTTTACGAGACAGCTGTCTAGGAAGAAGTTACAACATCATGAGCTTTCATTTGCTGCTAGCACGAAAACACGTTACCTTCTTCATGCGCTGTGTGTTGCTGTACATGTCCAGGTTGAAATGGAGTGGCACCTGCAGGAGGTGTTTTACCTTCTTTATATCTGCTGAGTACTGAGTACATGGGGAGCAAATACACATGTAAATGTTCAAGCTTCAACAACTGACTTTAGAAAATGTGCAACATAACACTTTACATTAGAGCTGGAGTCGACTAAAAAAAACCCAAAAAAACCCCACAACTTTTACCTTGGCCAGCAGCACAGTCAATAAAGGGATGAAATGTACTGAGATACGATGTTTGTCCTGTTCCTGGGTCTTCTTTTCCTTAGCAGTCAGGCCCTTTGTGTAAACATAGATCTAGTTAGATAACACTCTTGGGATAAATCTAATGTTTAAGGTTTCTTTTCCTCAGACAGTGATTGTTTTTATTCAAACTGAATTTTGCTGGGTTAGGGTTAGGGTAAACTGCTGTTGCCTGAATATGTATTGAAGGATTAGGTAACAACCAATCACAGCGGACCTGTTTTCTGGGTTTGGTCATAAGATGTTTACAAGCTAAGCCTTGATTGGTTGTTAACTGAATCTGAGTACATGTGATGTCATTTTTAACTGACAGCAACTGGCATAATGTGTTTTTAAAGGTATAATTGTGAATGAAAAAAACAACAACCATCAAATCAAGTGTAGAAAACCTTTTACTGTTGAAAATGGCTAAATTCATTAAAAGTCCCTTTAAATGTTTTGTGTAGTCTTATACATAGTGTACATAGTATGACATACAACTTCCAAAGACTTGCCTCATTCATCAACTCCAGAAAATTGTTTCCCCCACCTTCTTGATTGGGATTCTCCCGACGGGTGGAATTGCTTCCGCTGCTCGCCGAATGGCACATATCATAAATTCGATGAGTGTATCCTCCTCCTCATTCTTCAAACCTGACCACACAAGGGACAACAATTTGGATGCTCACAAAACAAAATAGACAAATATGATGTGTTTGTGTGCGAGTCTTTTTTTTTTTTTAATCCTCACCAGCTTCCTGCAGCAAAAGAGCTGTCATACACTCCCAGTCTTTTAACTCAGAATTTGCAGAATCCCACAAGCTATCCACTAGGTAAACTCCATGCTCACGGAACTGTCCATAAGCGCAAAACAGAAGACTATCAAGTAAATCAAGTAGATTCCTCAAATCTTGTTAAATTACAGAAGTAGGTAGAAACAAAACAATTCTAAGATCAAAGGAAACTACCTCACTCTGGATGTAAAAGGAGATCAGAAATTTGAAGAAGTCAGAATTCATGCCTGTATTGGTCTCACTGTCAATCCCACTTTTCAGCCTAAGACAAACAATACAATACTAGCCACTTTTGGGGACAAAATAAAACATGACAGATATTTTAGTGGTTATAGGATTTCAAAAACAAATCTAATTGTGACAACTGCACAGCAAAGTGAAAAAAGTCAATGATGGAATAAATACTTTGCATAGAGGAACAAGCCAGCTGCTGATGCCAAATTGCGATTTTCAACATAAACTAGGGGGTAGATAAGAGCACAGTCCTCCTCCTGCAGGCCTGCATCCATGACCCTGCACATGCACACAAACCATATTCATTGGAATTGGACTCCTGTCAGCCATACAGCATTCTATCTAATTCAGCATTGGACTTTATTTATTTATTTTTTTATCATAAGGAAAGTGTAATTACATTCCCTCACTGTGCATATATGACAAAGAATAATGCCACTTACTGTTGGATCTGCAGCAACAGTTTAATCACCTCCACAGCAACATCAGACTCCTTGTCCATCACCATGTTTAGCAGCCTCTTCTAAACAGTTTTGAGGTAATTAAAAACTTAATTGCAGCCTTAACCATTGTGGAGCATTCTGGCCAATCCTTTGATCTTTAAATCAAAAGCATTTCACATCACAGGGAAAGAATTGAAAGAAAGCTGAAATTTCACCCAGGTGGAGACATCATGTCAACGTTTGAAATGGCACGAACAACTTAGTTATCACTCTTCCAGGAAAGTGCCATTAGTTGGCTAAAATACTTACACAATATCGCGCAACAGTTAGCTTGAATTAATGCCTGACTTGAATCAGACAGCAAAAAAAAATCTAACATATGATTTTACAAAATACACAGAGTATAAATAACAGGAGTAAATACAGTAACGCTCAATAATTCAAAGAGACATCTCACTTGAAATCTGCTGGTGAAAAGCTCCAGGCGGCCAATAAATTCCTCCTGATAGAGAGCCTGCAGGCTTCGCACACACTGGAGACGCACCACACTTTGCTGTGGAACAACAAGACATGCGTATAGTTATTAGGGTTTGCATGAAGAAGTGCTGAAACCTATCGTCAGGATGACGCTAGTTAAAAAGAGCACGAGACCTAATATGGTTATTTTAATTCATTCTGAAATTGTGCAATTCTGTAATAATTAAGGATACCAATCCATCAATTTTCACGATCATAAGGGTACGTCAATTTTGTCTTGCACCACCCTCTACTATCGACTCACATTGCACATGTCATAGCGTACCTGATTGCTAAGTTTGGTCATGTGACGATTGCAATGTGAGACAGGAGGCACAAAGGAGGGACAAATTGCTATCCCCTGAGATTGAAGAACTTTGATGAATTCATTTATTTTTGCACAATTTCATTTGTGACCAAAACACTGTTAACTGACAAATGGGATCAGATAGAACATATTGCAAAGAAAACGTTTAGCTTTAAACTTTTCTAAGTTCGTTCTGGCACCTTAATTGTGTGTAAACATTTTGTTACTTTGTGTCCATATGAAACTGATGGATGTGATAAAACCTTAGGTTTTAGCAATTGATGAAAGTGAATCGTTTATGAAGCACCTCTGTTATTATTATTTTTTTTTTACTCTTCTAGATTGTGTGCTTGATTTGAAAATGGCAATGTAAATGTATTAAATTGGCCCTGCCTCTTTGAACCAGGTGCGGCATTGCGAGGATACAAAAAAACATGAGCTTCACGAAGCTCCATTTGTCCATCACTAGTTATAAAGAAAAAAAATAAAGAAAAAGTGACTAAATAGCTGAGTGCTATACCTTGTCATTCAACATCCAGCCCAGGTATTTAAGACAGCCATCATTGAGGAAATGTTCAGGTTCCATTTTGACCCACACACCCAGCTCCTTCATGCAAGCTTCCCTGATCTGCACCAGTTCATCACGATAGCGGTGGACAAAAATGCTTCGAAAGGTGGCGTTCATCATGGACAACAAATCCTCCTTGTTTTCCAGCAGCTACAGTGGAATCAGACCATTAAGTTAACAGGATGAATATAATATCAATGTGTTCAACATGAGTCGCGCTTAAGCACCGTTCTTGGCTTGATTTACTAAGACCTTCCAAATCTGTTCTTTTGCTTGAGGTATCAAGCTTTTGCTTGACAAATCATTAGTAAATTAGACCCTTATTGTGAACATCATGTGCGTTATCTCAGTGACCTGACTAACGGAAGCCTTGAGCACTTCCAGGCGTTGAGAGTCTTGTTCTCCAACGTCCTTGCCCTCCTCCAAGGTGTACCACCGCTGCATGTTTTGCAGCTGCTTGGACAGTGCCACAAACACCTCCACCATTCCTGACATAAGCTTCAGGGCTAACATGAAACAAAGGCCCATATTTAGTTAACATAATCTACATCGATAATAATAAGATCAAGTGGAATTGGTTGTTGATTGGGAACTCATCTGGGCATCAATATTATGCATATACAGTACAAGTCAAAAGTTTGGAAACACCTTTAATTCATGTTTCCATACTTTACACATTTCAAGCTATTTTGCTTTATACTTAATAATTGGCATTATTCAGGCATTTTGATGGATCTATTTGGCTAACCAAAAATGTATGTATAATGTATATCTTTAATGCATTTGCCCCTATAAATCTTTTTTTTTTTCATTAATGTTTATGTGCATGACGATTTAGGGTTTGGAATGAATTTAAGTTTACATCTACATATTTTCAAGAGGTAATAGCTTGAATTGTTTGAAAATATTTGAATGTGAAGGCATTTCCAAATTTTTGACCTGTATGGTACTGAATTATTGCATAAAACTTTGATAAAAGCCATATTTTTGTGTTCTAGTGTGGATGCCTCAGTCATTCTGGTAGCTCTGTGCGATGTGCTCACCGATCAGGGTGCTGGTGTGTCTGAAAGCTCTGACTTGGGAGTCAGACAGGCCCGTGAGGAAAGACAGCAAGTTGGGGAAGAGGTAATCATCATAAATGATACTATTTTGACAGGCGCGCACTAGGATGTGGACAAACTCGAAAAGGCCCTCTCTGATTTTCTTCATCAACAAGCCAGTTCCAGACAAAGGGTATCTCGCTGAACTCTGGAAGAATTGCAAAGAAATCCATGCCATTATGCTTTCTTTTATTTAAATAATCAACACCCACCTGAAGAATCACCACAAACTTTCCTAAAGTGTTTCGTATGCCCTTACCGCATCAACCTGTTCAGTTAGCATGGCGATGATGTCGGCATTTTGCATGGAATCAAACATCTCTCTGCTAACCACTCCTAGGCAAACAGAATAAGATACATACTTAACTTTGTTCTTGGTGCAATTTTTTTGCCTGTTTTAGCTTTAGTTAGAGCACATACAGTATGTAAGCTGTCTGTGTGAAATAACCTTTGAACGTTTTAAGTTTTATTTAATTTCTAATGCACAATACAGACATTCTTTGCCATTGGTGAAAATATAAGGCACTGATCCACTGGCAGGTTAACGTTATCTTGCCATGTCAGAGGATCAATCCTTGGCTCAATTGCCCCATGGTGCCTCAATTTGCATCATCTGGCCTGCCCCTTGATGACTGACCGTTGCATCCACAGCACTGAATGATGAAGTTGATCAACACCAGGAGGCCCTGCTCATGTTTCTGTTTGTAGTAGTCCAACAACTCGTCAACCACAGGCTAGAAATTGACAAGAAATAGGCAAGTTGCTTGAACAAATGAACACAAGCTGTGGGGTTCTGATTTCGATTTGGCATGCCAGTTTTACAAGATTTTTTCACTCTACAGGTCACCTAATCAAATGAAGACTAACAAAACGTTAATTTCTTCTATATTCAATATAACGATTATTACTGTATTTTTAATATACACAATTTCAGAGTGCTTGTTTTAATCTTAAAATACACGCTAAGATTTTTTTGTTGGTCTTTTTAAGGTGGCTGGAACAGATTAGCAATATTTCTATTCACATTACTGGGGAAAATTATTTAAGATGTGTTACAAATGTGGTCAGTGAACATATTAAACTATTTTTACTTTGTTGTTATGGGCATGTTTGTAGTGGTGGACCATCCTGGTGAAGTTGGTGTAATCACTAACATTCCAGTTTGTTTTGGAATGGGTAAATTTCTTCCATGTTTAAAGCAAAAACATCCCCAATCTCATAGCATGGAAGCACATACCAACAATAGTAAAAAGGGAGAATTTACTCACCACCAGGTCACCCTTTCCAGAGCTGACAGCATTGTAGATATCTTTTGCACTGATTGCCTGGTTACCCCTGTTGACTGTCCGTTTCCCAAGGTTGGGTGAGGCCTGTCTGGGTGTGCATTGGGAAGACTGTTCCTCTTGGGAGGCTTCTGGTGTAGAGACAATGGGGCTACTAGGCAGGCTAGTTGATGTTCCCAAATCATCTCTACGCCTTGGCTTCTTGAGTGGCTTGGGGTAATAGACAAACAGAATGTGATTTGAAGAGGTCTGTTAAATTAACATTAAGTTTGGCATGTTGAAGTCTGACACTACACATTTATACTTATGACTTGCATCCGAGCCTTGATACTTGCTTAGAAGAACTTACCAGGGAGCTTGGCTCTGCCTGTTTTTTTCGCTTGGTTTTCACTGGGAGCACAAAGTCTTCATCTGAATCAGACAAATCATCTAAACTAGAGAAATGGAAGAAAACAAAATGTGAATATGGATTCATGTAAGTAAATGTATGCAAGGTTACACAAGAGGATAACATATTTTGGAATTGTACCTTTATTGTAAAGCTTACCTAAGAGAGTCATCACTTGACATGTTTGTCAAATGCAAACTTTGGATATTCTACCTGGGTAATCTTGGACACTTTTTTAGATCAATGCTAACACAAATGAAAAAGAGAAAAAACAGAAATGAGCTTGACTAATGTACTGTACTGGCATTTGGTGAAAGTCCTTGAATTTAAACTACTTCAGAAATTTAAAGTTTAAAAAAAATACAGTGTGAGAATTTTATCAATACATAACACATTTCGTTATAATTTAAAAACCATACAACTAGGTTTACAGAAGTCACTTAGAAGTAACTATGCAACCATACTTTGGGCACTTAGGCCTGACAAAGCTCACGAGCTACAACCCCAACGACACTCAAAACTTTAACTTAGCCAACGTTCTAAAAGTTAATAAGAATCAGAAATTATATATCGCTACATACATCTAAAATGTATGCTTACCGAGTTAACCTTCACCTTTACGTAGCGACACCAGCAGCGCTCGGATTTAGATTAAACCAGAAGGACCGAATTGGTCAACGTCTCGTCCGCAGAGGCTGTGATTGGTCTTTTGTGTATTGGCGTTGATTGTAATTGGTAAATCGCGTTGCCAGGGTGTTTGCAATTTCATCATTTTCGTTACTAGGCAGGTTTTCCAACAACTAATCACCAGCATATTGGCCAAATAGTCACCCCCCCCCCCCCCCCCCCCCCCCACACACACACACACACACACACTTTTTGTTCATATTGTATGTACACAATTAAACTCAGATTCGGCAAAATATAAGCTTTAACAAAATGTGTTTCATACAAGGACATAACATAGTCCAGTGTATAACGAATTTGATCTTTTATCATGAGAGGGAGACATTGTAACACTCCACAGAATCAAGCCGCCTAGCCATCTTTTAGCGTAGAAGAAGAATTCCTCCTCCAATCATAGGCGGAGCTCAAAACTACCCGGAAATCCCCCGCTTTTGTTTCAAAATTGGAAACTAACACGCTAAAGGAAAGGTAGTTAAGTAAAATTAAACAATAAATTCCTAAAATTACATAATTGTATAAGATAAACCTGGTCCATTTATCGCATGAACGTAATTATTTTAACGTCAACGGTAAATTCGCAAAATATTGTCGAGGAATGTGGTAAATATTACGTGTTACACTGTTGTAGAAATCGTGCTTAATCATAACACTTGTATATACAGTAATATTGAAATTAAATTAAAACGAAAGCTATTTATCAACGAATTGAAGGACAATATTGCCTTGGCTTTCACCAAGACATTTCAAGCCGAACATCCGTAACTTTTTGAGAATTGTAGTATTTATTACCTGGTTCCAGGATGACCTGTTACAGTAGTGTGACCCGTGTTGATACATCAACTACGGATCAGGTACTTCGAGAACCGCTGCACCTCATCCCTTGCGAGATTGAACACAATGGACCTGCACAGATTTCACAGTACTTCACTGCTGCCATTAAGGATCGTAAACATGGTACAGCGAATATAAGACATGTCTTTAATTATGTAATTTTATTTTGCATATCACGTGTACTTGCATGCATGTTTCCTATTAGAGAAGACGGTTTCATTCCGGGGTCGAGGCCTCAAAGGACAGGAACTCACCTGTCCACAAGGCTACACTGGCCTAGTACTCAAGGAGATTAACAAAATCGGTTCTGATCAGGAGGTAGATATGCCAGATCTCTCTTCATGTACAAATCATGGAAATTGGTGGATTGTAACAGTGCCTCTTTCATTCCTGTTTTTGCATGTTTAGGACAGGACCCTGAAAGTGTCTTGCGTGTTTGACAAGCTGACCTACTGGAACCTAGAGACTCCTCCAAACTCGGACGATGCAGTGGTGATGGCAATGGACTGGCCTAAGCTTGCTGAAGCGGTAAAGATATAACTTAAATTACAGGGAATTTTTAAAAGCTATCTGTTATGAATATGTGCTTTCACTAAGAGTCCAGTTCACCGACGTTATGTAATAATTACACTTAATAAATAGGAAATGTATAGATGAATTCCACTGCGTTTTATAATGTCGTTAGAAATGCTTTAAGTTTTCCATAACGTTTGATGTTCAAGTTTTGTCTCTTTTTCAGATTCATGGAACAGTGGAGGACTAAAGAAAATCCAAGAGAAGGTTTAGCAATACATGCCTGTTTGCACTTGTGGAATACATTTGCTGGCCACTGGCCATAATTCACAAAAAGTGAGTTAATGTTTGTTACACAACAAAAAGTATTTTTTTAAGATACTAGAAAACAAATAAATTTAAGGATCACACAAACACATGCAGATATGTATATTTATATTGTATTCATTTCAAAAATTTCAGAGGCTCAACAAGACTGACAAACCTTAGGCAATTGGTATCCATTTGTCACATCAAAAATATTTTTGTGTCCTTTCTTTCTATGTTGACATTTTGCATTTGGCATACTGTATGTGGCTGCTTCGCTGGAGTCCTGCACTCACATGCCAACAAACTAGCCACACATGAAATAACTGCAGCACAATACATGAGCTTGGTATTACAAATCCACAATGATGATCATTTTTGGTGAAATCGGGTCATCAGAGTAGTTTCTTCATAAGAACTAGGATTGAAAAAATTAAGGGCACTCTACATTCCAATACAGTAAAAAGTCAACAGCACAATTAAATAAATGATCTAAAACCACAAGTATAACATTTACTGTTTTGAAAAACAAAACATCTTTCAAAGTAATCGAATTAACAATGGGAGAATGTCATACTTGATTCATGTAGCATGGTAATTTATTACCGTTCAATATCTAAAACAGGCCATATTTCATTGCAACATTTTTTTTGTTATAAACACAATAATACAAACATGTACAGAATATGTGCATTTTAATAAATTAGATTGGGGTGGATTAGGGAAAAAACATGGGACAAACACAGCCAGTGAGGAATTGTTCTGACACTTTAGCTGTACCCACTTAATACACTGCTGAGGTTTATAAAGATGTGCAATGAGTTCCAATAATTTTTTTAATTCACAATTTTAAGAAGAAATTAGGAAAACTAAAATACGAGGTTCATTAGTACCTGTATTTAGAGGCACTAGAAATTGTTAGGAACCCAAGTGTAGACATAAAAGATCCAATAGAAGGCCACTACACTATACTAATGGCTAAAAATTTGTAATATTAATGTTTATCATATGCCAAAGTATGAATTTGAGAAAATTCTGATATTTCCTGAGTTTAACAATCCTTAAAATCATTTTTGGGGGTAATAGTTTAAAAACGAACAATCTCAATCCTTTTGCTTCAATTTAGATTCAATAGTATTGGCGGCATCGATACAAATGGGCAAACGGGGGTTTGTTAGCTTAGCGAGGGCGGTTGTGGCAGTAATGTGTGCTCAACATCAGTCTTGTTTCGTTTGGGTGGCACCGTTTGATCGTGCGCCTTGCGAATGTGTCTGTAGAGATCTCCGGACTGGGTGTAACTGCGGTAGCAGTAGCGACATTCGTAGGGGCGCTCCCTGGTGTGCACAATAGCGTGACGTCTTAGCGTGTATGTACATGAGAAGGTTTTGCCACAGACGCAGCATGTCGGGACATCTTCCACAACACCCCCCACGGTGTCCTGAAAGTCTGTTAAGAAGATGCCGGGGTCCGAGTGTTGCGACATGGACGGCGGAGGTAGTAACGAGGCGGCCAGTGAAGAGGACGAAGAAGGCGAGAGATGGAATGTGTAATCGGACGTCATTTGGCGGGAGGAGAGCGTGTTCAGCTCCTCATCTTGGATGTCATCTTCAAAGTCATCGTCCATCACTGCCTCACCTCCTTTGCATTCTTCTTTGTCCTCCTGCTCTTCATCAGAAATAACGATGGCCTCCACTTTGATTTTTGCATTGTCACCATCATTGTCCTCAGTCCCTAACCCTATCGAGGAATGCTCCCTTCCACTTGTCCCCCTTTCAAGCGCAGTAATGTTTTGAGGAGCCCGAGGCACTGAGACGTGGGAGTTCTGGCCTCCGTGTTGGAGTGAGACGCCGCTGTGTAGTTGGATTTGGGCATGTGAACGTGATGGCTCGTTTTGTGCATTTGCCAGCATATTCATGCGTTGTCCCCCTGCAATACTTCTGCCATCACACACCAAAGGTTCTGTTCGAGCTTCTTTCTCATTTAGCGAATTATTGGAATCTGACTGGGGAGGTGCAACCACTGGCGCATAGCCATGCTGGATGTCTGAGACCAGGAAAGATGAGGAAGGCTGCAGACTGCTGCTGTGGTGGAGAAATAGACGGAAAATGTTTATTATTTCATATTTGGTTAAATAAAGGCCATGACGTCTTTTTCAAGAGAATCTGATTTTACAAAATACATTTATGAAAAAAGTTTACTGCTAGTTGTGGCCTCTTTAGGTTATCCAAAGCAACAGTGTCCTATATATACAACTTAAATAATTCATTCCACAAAATTGTATCCTTTTCTTTCCAATAGTCTATACTTTTCATTTTGAACCAATTCTCTTGGCTGCATTTCTTCTGATATTTGTATGAAGATGTTCGATTTTTGGGGGGCAGGGTCGGTGCGTCTAAAGTAAATTATACTGGCAATAGATCTCATTTAGAAGTGTAATGATTATACAAGTAATCACATATCAAATTAATCAGAACATTTTTTTGAAAATCAATTAATAAGCTTAGGGTTTGACAATTAAAATGGTCAATCCTCAGAATTTCACCTTTTAAAAATAAAATATAATGTTTTACTTTGCAATGCAACTATCATAACATTTGCCTATTTTCTGACATGTTCCAAACCAAACTAGCAACTGAATAATAAATAGTTTTGTGCATGTTCTACTCTTGTAAATTTGAAAGAATGTACTGTACGTTTTTTATAATATAGATATAGAAGTCAAAAGTTTTGATTCATAGATTAATCAACATGTCCTCGATTTTATCAAACTTAATTTTAGTTGCAGGGCACTTGCAGACCAACATGTGGGAGTACTCAGAAAAAAAACAATTATAATCCATTTGTGAACAGCACTATTTGTCAACAATTTTATCTTTGGCAATAGGGTTAGGCGATGCCTCTTGTTGGTCACATTCTCTATTATTGCGCAAGTTGTTATTTCAGGCAATACCAAGCAATGGCAACTTGTACCTGTATGTCTCAGTGGTGCTGCATGGGCTGCAGAGAACTGAGCTATCACCTTGACTGCCAGCCCTCAATCTGTTGGAACCTCCAGATTCCCGCGTAGACTGTCCCACAGCGGGTCCCTGCGCCAGTTCTCTGTGAGGTAGAAGATGAGGGATATCCATGCCAGGCTGTGTAGTGTCAGCGAGATCAGGACTCATGGGAGTTTGAACTCGTGCCTCTGATGAACCCCTGTTAACCCTGTACTCCGATTTGACAGACTCCAATGTACTCTGTCCCGGCATTGAGGAAACTGAGGAGTGGGTTGTCATGGTGCTGGGATTCAAGTGATCTCTTGCCATGGTTACTGCAGACTCAAGGCCAACATCTCCCCTATCCTGATTGCCTGCCTCTGTTCCCTTCCTGGCCACAGCGCTCTCTTCTGAGCGAGTGCTATCCGCCTCAGCCATAGGCCCTCGTCTCTGCAGTCTCCTTTTGCACACTCTCACCACCTCATTCATGTGAAGGAAGCTCGCTGCTGCCAATACATCCTCCACCGGAGGGGACCTCTCCAGCTGCAGCACCCCTTCGTAAACAAAGTCAAGGAGCAGGCTGAAGGCGGCTGCCGTGACAATGTCGCTGTCAAGTGTGACAGAGCTGCTGGAAGCATTTGCGCCAGTGCTGCTGAGTGAATCCGAGTAAAACATGTGGAAGAAAGGCGAGCAGGAAGCCAGAACGGCTCGATGAGCCAGGAAACGGGATGATCCCACCAGGACGGTGCAGTCACACAGGAATCCACGCTGCTGCTGGGAGCGCAGAGCCGACAGGAGCTGCTGGGAGTGCTGAGGAAACTCCATGGTTCTGACAAACAAATAAGGCAAATAAGATGTGTATGTATGATATGTAGTGAAAAATGATTAATTTATGTCTGCAGACATTTTATGATGAACACAGACCTCACATACAACATAACTCTTATTTATTATTGTGATATATGTTTTCATTTTAATTGGAAGAATTTAAGATTAATTTTAAATTGACCTATTTAGTGTTAGACATGTTCATTTACATTAGTATGCCTTACAATATGTACTGTACTGTACTAGATGTTTTATTGCTGTAAACAATGACATGACATGCTGCCTAATTCATATTTTACAAATGCAGTATTCATCTGCAGTGTTTAGAATAATGGCGGCAGATATAATGTTGTGAAGAAAAATGTTTACGTCTACTTTCAAGTACCTAATGTGTTGTTTCACTAGTGTAAACAAAAAATATCCATCCATCCCTTTTCTATAGCCACTTATCCTTACTAAAGTCGGTGGCGTGCTGGTTCCTATCCCAGTAGTTTTCAGATAGTAGACTAGGGACACCCTGAACTGCTATGCCTGCCAATCGAAGGGAACACAGAGACGAACGATGACTCACAACTACACCTAAGGGCAATTCGGAGTACCCAATTCACCTACCATGCATGTTTTTGGGGTTGTGGGAAGAAACCGGCATACCCAGAGAAAACCCATGCAGGCACAGGGAGAACATGCAAACTCCACACAGGAAGGCCGGAGCTGGAATGCAGTGCTAAGCAGTCTGCCACTATGCCGTCCAATAAATAAAATAATTTTTGACATTATGCTGTTGCAGAATTAGTCTTTAATGTTATTTTGTAACGTTTACATGTGTTACTTTCCATTTAAGTGACACTGTTTGGCAATATGTTAATTTCCACTTAAGTGACACTGTTTGGCAATATGTTAATTTCCACATTCCCACATGCCCCCATTTTACGTTTTGCTTAAAAAAAGTTATTTACTACCAGTTAGTACATTTTTCATTTGGTTCTTGGTTATTCTTACGCAAGTAATTATTTGAGGAACTATTTTTTATTTGAGCAATATTCTTGAATAACAGTACACTTACAATGTGTGGCTACTCTCTTCACGTATGTCAAATCAACGCAAACTCACACCAATAATATTGTGTTGTGAGCAAAACATCCAAAGGAACGTAACTAACGGTAACGCATCACCAACTCTGGAGAAGATCATACACAACAGTCACTCTCGCGATCCCAGCTATCATTTTAAATGGCCGTGCATATCCCTCCGCTTCCGTATTTGTCAAACTCAACGTTCACAGTCTGTTCGTTAAGTCAAAAGACAAAATAATGGCCTTACCCCACACCAGCCGTAGTCTTCCGCAACAAAGACAAACCCGAGACCTCAACGAGCAGACGAAATAAGACCGCGTCTAGCACCGGAAGTGCTAACCTGCTACAGTTGTCACGTGACTAGAGCTCCTGTAGCCACGTGATCATCCTGTCAAAAAACCGGTTCGATGTCGACTGCAAGGGAAATGTCATTATTTTGGTTTCAAAATGTATTCTGAGGGAGGAGGAAGAAGAGGAAAAAGAGGGAGACGTGGTTTTGAGCAGGTGAGTTGCGGCCACTTGCTTTGGAAGGGGTCCAAATTATAAAAAAGTCAGAAACATTGATTGGACTAATTAAAACAGAGCACACATTCATAGAAATTAATTTCCGAATGTTTTTTTTCTGTGTTGAAAAGTTGGGCACTGCAGCGGTGTAACAAAAACCAATTTGAATCAGAAAATCTGTTGTGCTTAACCGAATGAAGTCATAAACAGTTTACACGTTACACCCGAAGGCCTTTTTGTACGGTATAGATTAAAAACACGACGCTTGATCGGATCCAATCATTATCCCACTGCATCAAATCAAATCCCGTATTGAAGCAAAACAAAATAAAAAAATCTCTCTCTCTCTCTCTCTCTCCCTCTCTCTCTCGCTCTCTCTCTCTCTCTCTCTCTCTCTCTCTATATATATATATATATATATATATATATATATATATATATATATATATATATACACACATACACACACACACACACACACACACACACACACACACTGTATATTGAGATGTGTTTTAAATTGAGAGCTGCACCCCCCCCCCCACCACAACCATGAAAAAAAATGCAAATGCTCGAAAAATATATTTAAGACCAAAAAATGGTTTTACTTGTTTGTTTAGAATATTTACTGGCCCATTGCCTATCCAAGGCGTCTGTTCATTGGTCTCCTGTTCCAAATAATATGACATACTTTAATACAAAACTTCCTCTGGCAGGACAGAGATGTGAGGTTGTCCAAATCTTTGTCCTATGCTCTTCGCCATGGTGCCAACCAGATGGGTCTACATTTAAGTTCAGGTACAATGGATTAATGGATTTTAATTTATTTTATTGTTCTATTGGTGATTAGTACCGCAATGTAATGACCAATTCAGGGTGTCCCCTGTCTACTGCCCGAAGTCAGCTGGGATAGGCACCAGCAAGCCTGCAACTCTTGTGAGACTAAGTAACTGCTAGAAAATGGATGGGTGGATGGTGATTAGTAGAATTTCTGCTGTCATGTATCCTGAAGCGTAATCTTCGTAGATGGCTACCTGTTTGTGGACGACGTCTTGGCTCACCCGCAATTCCGCCCATACAAACTGGAAGATGTTGAGAGAGTGGTCGCCACAAATGACAAGCAGCGTTTCAAGCTTCGTCCACACCCGGAAGATGGACGCTTGCAGATTCGAGCCAATCAGGGGCACACAATGCAGGTATTTCTCGTATAAATCCTGCATGGCTAAGATTTGGTTTTGTTTTCTGAATTCATTTGAACCAGGAACTTCCAATGCTAATGTTGTTTGGATTTGTGTGGCCAGGTAACAGAATTGGAGCTGAAGCCAGTTTTGGCTGGTACACCTGATTGTCCTGCAGAGGCTGTTCACGGATCCTACATGCGTAATTGGAGTTCCATCCAGCAGGAGGGCTTGAGTCGCATGAAGAGGACGCACATTCATCTGGCCCCGGGCTTGCCGCAAGAAGATGGCGTAATAAGTGGTATGCTGAGGTCTATTGTCTGGCTTTAATTAAATGACAACTTTTAGATTTAAATGTTTTTTTTTTTATTTTATTATTCTTAACCAGGTATGAGGAAAGACTGTGATTTAGCTATATTTATTGATGTCCCAAAAGCCCTTGCTGGTAACTTCACACACATTTGATTGACATCAAATATAGGTCTTCCAATTAAATGAACTGAGATGACTGAATGTTACTCTACAGGTGGTATTGAGTTCTTCTGGTCAGAGAACCGGGTGTTGTTGACAACTGGGGACATCGAAGGGAAATTATCTCCGGTGTACTTTAGCCAAGCCATACAACTCAGGCCTACAAGTAAGACATTCTTTTCAACTGAATTCAATTTTTTGTTTCATCCTATAGGTAAGCAGATGTGTTTTTTTTGTTTATTTGTTTTAAGGAAGAATCCTGCCACTGTGACACCAGCAGCAAACCAGTTTGTCCATTTGAGGGACTCTACACCCAGGACGAGTCACCAGCTAATCTCAAGGCACATATAGTTAAACAACCATTCACACATTACACCTATAGACAGCATTTCTTAATTGAATAATATTTGGCAGGCCTAAAAAGACTTGAGTTGAATGCTCAGCATATCAATTGCGCTCATTTGATTTTATTAAAAGTGTGAGTGGTAAATATTTGCTGTTGGCATCTATTTGTGTTCTTGCACAGAATTCAGTTGCTATTCGTGTTGAGTTTGGAATAATGAGGTAAGTATGTTACATTGGTGATGAGGGGTGTGTGCAATGTATTCTATTCTAAATTTCTTTGTTCTGATGTCAAGATATTTGTCACAGTGGAAGGAACATGCCTAATCATTATTTTCTTCCTACAGCACGCCCCTCCCACCCACACACACAAATTAAGATTCTTTGGTGTATTTGAGTTCTAGAGTGCCTCATGTCCGCCAGTCAGCTTATGGAAGAGCTCCTCGTTGAGCTTGTCGCTCTTGTCGCGACTGCGCGTTGACATGAAGATGTAGCCCCCGATGAACTCGTGAACAATTTTGCAGTCGGCCGTCACACAGCTGAATGCAATGTTGATGTTCCCCTCAAATTCAATAGCCACCTGTGATGTGGTTGAACTCACATTTAGAACAGCAGCAATGACATCGTTTTTCACAGAATAAATTATATAATAATATTATATATGTTATATATAACTATTATATATACATACTACTATATACTCTATATATATATATATATATATATATATATATATATATATATATATATATATATATATATATATATATATATATATATATATATATATATATATATATATACACACACACACATACTTTTTACCCGCTTATGCAGCACATACACACATGCTGTATATATTTTAAGTGACTTCATAGAGATAACACTGTGTTGGGGAAATTTTCATTGAAATCTGCCTTAAAGCTCACTAGTCGCACCTGTCTTATGTCCCAGTTGACGTTCCACTGCTTCATGTTGTTGTAACGCCAGGTCTTTACCACATCGCCCACACCCAGGTCGATGCGGATCAGACGGTTGGGAGCAATGCCTAATACCTCGTCTTTACGACTTCCTTTAAACCTGTCCGATAACAAAAAAAATATTATTTTGTTATTTTATCAAGCCTTTGTATGATGTGACAAGTTCAATAAGTTTAGAAACTAATGTTTGACAGAACCTGACAACTACATATGAGAGGCCAAAGTCTGGCAGGGCCTGCCAGATCTGCAGGAAGCGCGAGATTGAGTCCATCAGCGAGAGCTGAGCCACATTCTGGTACGCATCCAGGATACGAGGGGTCAGCTGTATGATCATACACACAGTCAAAATAGTTCACATTTACAGTATGTTGCTGTGTGCAAGGGGGGGCTGTCATTGCGCTGTACTGTACGTTGAGATGATCTCAGTAATTTTATTTGAATATTAGTCCTTCAAGTAGGATGAAAAACATTTCTGTAGTTATTGTCTTGCACATCCATACTCAAACATATGTACCATTTCCGCTGATGGTATTTCCGCTGTTTCCCACCTGTTTAGTTTTGTACTTTTTATGGTAGCGTGGTGACACCAAACTCAGTGTGTTTATGCTCTCGTCTGTAGCGGCTGCATTGCCATGAGAACTTGAGCTGGTGTTTTGCATTGCCAGGAAGGAGCGGATACTGCGTATCTCGCTCTGGAAGCTGCTGTCTGCCAGGCTCTTGCCTTTGGAGGCTAGGCGACATGCAGCCATCCACCGTGCGTACTGCTCCTCCTATAGGCCGAGAACACAGATATTTGAGACTGACACCCTAGTTAAAATGAGACAGGTCCTGGATGGTTTTGGCTCACATTTTCGCAACGGAGATAGACTTCATTCATGCCCTCAGGAGCTGGTATTAACAACCTGATGAGGAACTTCTGGGCTGCCATGTTGACATCTGGCGCCACTTCACATCCTGCATGTTATTCATTATCAACACTTTGACTTGAGATGCATTCATTTTAAATTGCGGAATGTAGTGGTATGTTTCATGAAATGCTTGGCAGAAACTGAAATGCTTTTCTGCGGGTCTGTCAAATATTCCTTAACGCTACAATACCATTGTGTACCTTTGAGGTTAATTTGTTGAATTGGCTCTCCAAAGCTCTCCTCTTTGCTCTTGAAATAGGAAATAGATGTGTCTTGAAACTTAAACCAGTGCTGCTTGTATCCTTTCAGAGTCAACCTCTTTGGCCTGAAACACATCAACAATATCATGTTGCATTGTGTTCAGGTGCAAGTGACCATTGCAAAAACACACTGCATATTGACGTTTTCGGGCAATCTTGTCATATTGCTAGTTAAAACAGCACATTCATTTTTTAATACATGTTGGAGCGAAACGTTTGAACACCCATTCCGCGATAAGATGGCCCCATGCCCTTTCTAAATAGGATTCAGTCTCAAGGAACTATGTTGAAGTGATGTCAAATAATGGAAGCCCTTTGAATTTAAGTAATAAATAGCATGTCAGAAATACTAAAGAGTACCTGAAAATCTTCAAGTAATCATTAAGTTCTGGTGCAGTCATGTTATCCTGTGGAAAAGGGAAAAGATAATCTTTCAGTTGCTTGGCATTCCTATTTGAATTCCTAATTGCTCCGAAGGCTGATGACATTGAATGAAAGACAGCATTATGCATTCATCGTATCTGACCAGCATATCAGAGGCTGAGCTGCTCTCGCTTTCCATTTTAACCTCCAGGGATTGAAGTGCCGACTCAAGGTCGTCCATGGCTGTGGCCGAGTTCAACGTCTGAGGCTCCGATTGTGACACCTTGCTGACGTGATACTGCAAGAGTGCATTTTACATGCGTACCGAGTTGTAAATCAATATACACAAATAGCATTATTCTGTTGAAACTGCGATGTGGATTCATAAAATGGGCAAAATATCACTGCCACAACTTTTTTTTTTTTGCAGCAGCAGCACGAGCATTTATTGTGCTCTACCTGCAAAGCTCCAAACAGCATCATCTCCTCCTCTGTGCAGTCAATATCTTCCAACAATATGGCCCAGCGAGCCTGTTCATACAGCTGAGTCAGACGCACCACATCGTACTGAAATATACAAAGATCTCTCCTGAGCATAGATTCGTAGAGCGGGTACAGGATGCTGCTAACACATACAGTTAAAGATGTGTTCTCAACAACACGAACCCACAGACACACCTTGGGTTCTATATCATAGAAGGCAAAATATTTGAAGCGGAGCCACAATCGGTCATTTTCTTGGATGCCCTGCTGCATGAGACTGCGAGATGAATCCAACCACCTGAGGAAAAGTTCTATGTCAGAAACATTTTCACATACATTTATTTGGTATTGGATAAGCAATTTTGAAAATGTAAATGATTATTGTTCCAAATAGGTTTTAGGTAATAATAACATTAGATGAGTGGTCCCCAACCACCGATTTAGTTTAACAGTTCATTCATTTGTGCTTTGTTTGGCTTGATCTTTGTTTTTTGGTGCCGCTGTTGATGTTACATTTTGTAGAGAGAACGATGGTGTGGTTTTGAGAGCGGTCAGTCGGTGACGCACACGATCTCTGTGAAATCTGGCCCACGGCTGTCTGTAAGTTGTGCTTTCTTTGTAAGAATGTTGACATGTGATAGTATGCCCAAAAATTGTTTGTTTTGTTGATCCGACAACTTGTGACTGTGGATAACATATTAGCGAATATTAGTTCTTATCTTCATCATGTTCTATAGTGCTGCCCTGTATGCGTTTAGCTCGTTCGCATTTTCGTTCATGCCAGGTATTTCTCTTGACATTAATAGCTTTTATAATTCAGTTTTATGACTGACTTGATGTTATTTGTGTACATTTTTGTACATTTTCTACTGTGGTTTTGATGTAGATTCATTTCATATATCATATGTGTAGTTTTTTTTTTTAAATCTTGCTGATGTCCCTTGAAACAAGAAAAAAAGTAAAAAAAAAAAAAAAAAAAAAAAAATCCAAAAATGAAAATTCAAAATGTAATATTAAAATGAAAATGTGTTTTATTGTCTTATGTTCTTATCAGATTATATCAGATTCTTTGATAGACTTTTCAGTGGCTATCCAAATACTAAAATACTTGATAGCTGCAGCTCTACTATAAACCATTAAAGAATTCAACCTAAGTCAATGCAAAACACCGAACTTAAAGGTACGCAAGAACAATTAACAGTTTGTTTGATGCGTGTATGGAATTACCACATTTACGTCCCCCAAAAATACGGATATATTACATATAAGCGTGTGTGTATGATGAGTGTACCTGCCGTTGATGTGGGCCTTGTCCACCACGCTGGCTGGGCGGTACTGCTTGGTTATCACTTCAGGTGAAGGAGGAGGCTGAGGAACTGACAACATTTTGTAGATGGCCTCCAATTGAGGCGAGTCGGAAAAATGAACGGGCACGCCGTTGTACAAACTGGGCCGGGATGCTGCCAACAAAAAGTCGTGCAAAAAGTGATTCTGATTCTGAAAGTATTACTGGCCATGTTAATTTTCAGTGTATGTTTATGCAATACAAAAATCATTTGCACAAGCGACATGTCAGAAATACCATATACTGGATTACGCTCCAGTACCTGAGGAGAGTGGCACTGCAGTTAGGTCAAAAATCTCCTCTGTTGAGTTTTTCTCTTTCTTCTTTTTCTTCTCCTCTACTGGCCTAAGGAGTGAGAGTTCCTCAGGGTGACGGATATCTGTGGAGGTCAAATGTGCCAAAATGTTAAATTTATACTTAAATTCATCTGACTCTTTTTAAAAGATGTCAGTATCTGATTCCAGCTCAGAAGACTGTCAAGTCACATCAGGGTCATTTTTCCAGCATTTGAACATGTGCGCACAGAGAATAGTAAATCATTGTCCTCAATTGATTTTTAAAAAAATTTGCGTTATGTGTTTTATTCGTGACAGTTTATGTGGAAGGAGTTATAACTGTAATTTATTTTATGAAATGTTTATAAATGTAAATGGCTAGATTATGGACAACTTTCAATTCAACCTTCAAGTGCAATATTTGAATTGATTCATGTCCCGACATGAAATCTTAACCTCAACCTGACCATGGTACTGCGAAATAACATCAGACACAAGAGTAATACTTGAGGGAAATTAAGGCAAACATGTCTGGTGCAGAACCATGTGTCTTGACTCCGGATCCAAGGTTATGTGTTCAAATCACACCAGTGTCAATTGGGACTCTAAACTATGCATATATATTGCTGTTTAACATTCAGTCAATTGGCTGTGAAAAATCACAACTGATTCTTCGCTTGTTTGTTTATCAGCTCGCAAGGGAAGTTGGCAACAACTTTAAATGCTTTTTGTCATGCAAGCCGAGTCCCCGCCAAGTTATTCATTTCGGTCGCTATCATCACAAGCTTTGTGCTGCATTGGAAGTGCATTTGACTCCAGGTCAGGAGGTTATGTATTTGAGATGCCTCAGGGTCATTACAAATGAGTAGAGCAGAGGTGACTAAACTTTTTCCTTTGAGGGTCGCATTGAGAAAAAAAGAAAGATGAAAAGGCCATGTTAATTAATTTTTTTGAGATTCCTAAAAATGTAGTTCCAGAGTTTGTTAAATCTTTCAAATCATCATTTAAAAAAAAGGCTGAGAACCACTGACTTGGTAAACTGCTATAACATTACGAGCAAAAAGTACAAAAATAGTACATATATATATATATATATATATATATATATATATATATATATATATATATATATATATATATATATATATATATATATATATATATATATATATATATATATATATATATATATATATATATAATTTGATGGTAAAAATTTATTGATGTAGCCTCCAGTGAATATGAAATAAAAATCAAAACATGTGACACACTCACTGAGCAGTGTACAGATGCCCATCACAGTCTGAAAGACAGGATTGGAGAAACAGGCAGAGAGCCTCAGGGTGATGCCATTGGGCAGGCCCAGCTTTAAGGGCTTATGCTGGGGCATGAAGAGCAAACGGGCATCAGCGTGAATGCCATATTTCTCCAAAGTCCAGGATGTTCGCAGCAGCCACTGCTGCTTCTGCTCCCACCACAATGCATGGTCCGACCAATCTCGCTGGATCTCTGCAGCACATACCGTACAATAGATTTGAATACATTCATGATGTGATATTTTCGTTGCACACTGAATAATATCCGAGCTGTTTGATTTTGAGAAAAGGTGGGAAAATATTTGCACGCAAGGTCATTTAAGAACACTGTCTTCAGACAGTGACTCACGTGTCTTCTCCACAAGCTTGAGGATAACACCTCCCACGTGGAGCTCAGAGGTGACACTAAGGTTGACTGGTGGAGCGTGAGGCCCTAGGTCCTCCACTGTGATGGACAGGTCCCACACTGCCATGCTGGGTGAGAGAAAAAGAGAGAAAAAGAACTTTTAGTTATATCACATAGCATGTAAAAGCTTGTTATAAGCCATGTTGTTGTTTTTTTATTACAACAAAGACAATTGAACTAACTAAGTTTTAGCACACTTTTGAGGCAGCGTCTCACATGATGCACTCGCCTGTTGGGTGAGCCTGTCACATATGACAAACACTTCCTGCTTTGGCCTTAATCGCCAAGGAAACACACTTCCTCTTTTTTTTTCAAGCTCCCAAAGACGAAAAGTTCATTGAATACCAACAAGGTAATTTAATTCATCTCAGTACAATTAAATGTATTGAAAGTTTTTTTGTTGAAGTATTTAATATTGTATACCAAAAGACTAATACTGATCATGACATGATTCACATGCAACCGGTAGATATAGCTCATCTCAGCCTCATTTTGGAAGACTGAAATGTATTGCTTTTTATCTGTTTTGGAATAAAACTGCAGTATGAAGGGACTGTGACATTTGACATCCTCAAATGGGTAAAAAAGACAGATGTACAAAAAAAATTACATTTACATGCATTTTAATAACTCACTGTCAATGCCTGCCCTGCACACACATTCACATTTATACAGATACATATAAGGAAAATACCGTCAGTCTCCTCTGTTGAGTCTTTAGGAAATGGGGTCCGGGATGTTAGAAGCTCTGTCAGACCTGTGAAAAAGTTCAAAATTGTCATGCAAAACTACTGTCTCTTCTCACTGGATGGGTGGGCTCTGGTCTGTAACTGTGTCTGTGTCGCATGTTCCTTTTTTTCTCTTTTCGTTTTGACAGTTTCCGTCTGGCGGAAATTCACAAGAGGTCGGCATATACAACTTGTGATTGACAGGTTGGTGAGACTTACCAGTTTGCAATGCGGTTTGTGGATTTATCATGATTGTCAATCATTTGGGTATGAAATAAAAGTTAATTAAAAAGTACAGTTTTATGTCTACATTTGAAACATGTTTTAATGTAATTAGATTTTGTAATTAATGATATAATGAATATAATTGAATACAAATATAGTTCCATATTTTATACTCACGTCTTATTTTTTATTAAGTCGTAAAAGAATTACCTGACACATCTATTGAAAATAAATCGATTAACCAGATTGTGAATGTGTGGAAAAAATCTTTTCAAAATACTGTATTTATTTAATTTTGCGGTGTGGGGTAACTCGTGTCTTCACAATTCCTACAGTCTTTAAAGGCATCACTATTTTATCATGGTAGGCCCCGGATTCTGTGTTTTATTAGTCAAGATAAGCGTTTAGAATAGAGAGCAACAAAACATCTTCTTTGTCAAAATGCCAGATTTAAATACCAGCGGTTGATATATTTTGATGACCGACTCCTTCATTTTTACAAAATATTTCGCTACAACTAATCTCCCTCCCCTACAAAACTAATGGTACATTCCGAAAACCAAAACAAAAATGGCACATGACAAGTTGACGTAGGCTAAGCGTAGAAGAATTCACGTGTTTAAATTTGAATTTTACGAAAACATAACCTCTTTGGAGCATAAGTAAAACGTCGCACTACCTAGTGAGACATGACGACACAAATATTAAGCCGTCTTTCACGTATTCCAACCCCGATACCGTTCGGCCGCGGGCAGGTGTCCTGTGTGGCCGCAGCCGGTGTCAGGTTCAAGCATATTATTTTAACTGCTAGAAGTGTCCACCTGGGACGCAAGCCAGCGAAAAGTCTCGTCCGCGGCCATATTAACACCGCGAACTTTCCAACCACCACAGCAACCCGCTGGTGGTCCACCCTGGGGAATTGGTTCTCCTCGCCGTCCGTTAAACGAGTTAGGTCAGGCTCAGTCATTGGCATTGGCAAGCTGACAGCATTTCTCCACACAGGGGCGATGGCAGCCATGAAAGTTGACCTGAACTCCACTGAGGGCGACTGGAAGGAGATCAAAAGTGAGTTTGTGTGCTGCACCCCTTAATTGTTTTACTGGTCTTTCCTGCACAAAATGGGAAGCGTTTGTTGGAAACTCGTGGGCATGAAATGATCAGTTCCAGAGTCAGATTGCGCTAAAACAGTGCTTGTCAATTATATTTTGCCAAGGCCGCCCCAGGAAAGAGAAAACTCTCCACCTCCACTCTTACTATAAATAGGATTATTATCCATAAAAATTGTAGAAGTACTGTACACCTAAACCTGTAGCCTTTTAAACATCAACAAAAGAAAACAAAGCAATATAAATCAACTTTCAACGACTGTCAATTATTTTTAGTCTTTATATGGGTTACAACTTAGTCTAAAACAGAAAAAAATAACGAAGCACATCAATTACTCTTCAGATTACAAAAAAGCCTTTTTCCTTGGGCCATCCGCACCCCCGTGGCATCACCTCGCGCACGCTCCACTATTCGAGCAGCACTGCGCTAAAAGAATTTAGCAAAAATCCACAACATTTTTTTTTTAATCCACAACTGTTGAGCGTGGGGGACGGCCTTTCAGCTTCCCTGCCTTCCTTCCTTCCTTCCTTTCTATCTATCTATCTATCTATCTATCTATCTATCTATCTATCTATCTATCTATCTATCTATCTATCTATCTGTCTATCTGTCTATCTGTCTGTCTGTCTGCCTGTTTCACTCACTCACTCACTCACTCACTCACTCACTCACTCACTCACTCACTCACTCACTCACTCACTCACTCACTCACTCACTCACTCACTTACTCACTCACAACCCCATTTTTCAATCAAAATACTTACAAGCCAATTTCTTTGTCAATGCTGTTAATATGAAGGAAAACACAATTGTCCAAGTGTCCCACATTCCAACAACATACAGGGTAGGTAAATTGGGCATTCTAAATTTTCTTTAGATGTGTTTGCAGTTGCAAATGGTTGTTTGTCTGGCGACCAGTTGAAGACTGCTGGGATAGGCTCCAGTATGCCTGCGACTCTCGTGACAAACCTTCGACGTTTATGTCTTATTTCTGAAACCATTTTGTCCTCAGAGTCAGAGTCTTATAAGTGACCCTAAAATGCATGCTTTTGTAATGTGGGAAGACTAAAGGTAGAAAAATTATCTTTGTAAAATATGTTGCTGTTTTTGCTCAGAATTCCTGCTGTCTCAGCCTGTGGAGGTCAGGCGCGAATACTACAGGACCGACTCTGTGCGGCTGGAAGACATCCCAGCTTGGACTCAAGTTGAAGGTGTGACACCCAACACGACAGTTCACTTAATTACATTTAATACGCTATTGTTGGTGCAGTTTGCCTGCTACATATTTGGTCCTTTTTGTCTCTGTGCCAGCTTGTCCCGAAGTGAGTCGCTATCCCAGGAATCAAAAGCTTGATGGGAAAATCTCAGTCTACAGCGGCAACATTACAGTTCTGGAAGTAGATGCTATTGTCAATGCAGGTATGTGAGACTATAAATGTTGCCTTTAGCCAACAGAATCTATAAATTGCAAATTGTCTATTAGCTAAAATTGACCATCCATTCCGTTCCATTCCATCTTATCTTTTTTTTTCTGCGTTTAAAAAAATATATGCATGTTTTTGATTGCAATGGTTCTCTGTTTGTCTCATTCCTGTGTTTTTCCCCCCATCCCCACCACAGTTGTTTACCACCAATAATGTATCTTTGATCAACTCTTTATGGCCCCAGCTTATAATCATACAATCAAAACAATATCATTCTCTTCAATTAGATGGCAGAGGGCGTATGCAACTAATCTGTGTATATACCTCTTGACAATCCATGGAAAATAATACAATTTAAACAGGCCCAAATTTCCATAAATTAAATTTGTGTGTAAAATGAAACACTGTCACCATCATTGCAACTTTTGCAATATTTTTGTGTGGTTGTGCATTGCATTTTACCTTGCTTGATCCAGGTTGTGAAAACTGCCTTAAAATAACCGTTAGATGGCGCTGATAGCCCACTCATAAGCCTTTCATCCTCCCCACCAGGCTGTTTGTTCATTTGGGAGAAATGTAATCTTGAGTCTTGGCACAGGAGTGTGTCAAGGGAGGAGAGAGGCGGGCCAGCATGCCTAAATGATGCTTGATGATGAGACTGTAGCATAAAATGATAGATCTCCATTTGGCAGCTGACTGTCAGCAGGTGCCAACATCCAAGTGAGTGTGTGGATCATTCACTATCATTTGCGGCATCACTGCTGTGTGTGTAGGCAAACATTAAAAGTGCACACAAACAGAGGGGATTATGTGCTTGTATACAGCATGCAATTGGTAATTTTGTGTCCGTGATGACAACTTTTGCATGTTGTGCATGTTTTACAAGAGCTTTTACAGTGTGGCAAATGGCAAGAGCACCAGTAAAGTAAAGTGTCATTTAACAGAGAGAGGATGGGGCAAGGTGAAGTAGCGGTGGTTTAAAAAAAAAAAAATGTCAGACACATCTCAGACAAACAAAAATGGGGGACTGGAAGAGGGAAGAGAAAAAGATAAAAATGAGGAAGAGCGAGGCTAGTATTTAAATCACTGACGGCATCACCATGGCAACAGGCAGGTACAGGGTGCCCTCAAAGGGTTTTAGGGCTGCACCGTCGGACCAGCCTTTCTTCTGTTTGACCGATTTGCCGTCTGGCCGACATCCTCTTCGCTCCTTTGTTGACTAAGAGGTCGACCTTTTCACGTGCTGACTAACTGATTGACTCAGAAGCTTGGAGCGAGGTCATCCTGACGCGTGATGTCCAAATGAGACAGTTAAGGACAAGAGTGCAGTTATAAAAAAGATGAGTTATTTTCCCTCACAAACCGAATAAACACCAGCAAACTTATTCTCCTGTGGCAAAGCTGCCGGGCAAGCAGGAGCGTGGGGAAGCAGTTAAACTAGTGGTTGACATGCGGCACGGACTGTAGCTGTTTTTGTGGCTGCATCATTTAGCCTAAGGCAGGCAGCGAACATTCACTTGAAGCCAACTGTGGCCAATTATATGCCATACTAGCTGACTGGTAGACCAATATAAGCTGGGGTGAGTTCTTCATGGCTAGAGGGCACCCAGAAACACTCCCAAATGTGTACAGTATTACACACCAGTGGTGAGTATGCATTAAATGGGGGACACTTGCCCTAATAAATATTTCATATTTAATGTAGAGAAGTGATTCAAATTAATGTTTAAGTATATACCTGCTGAACAATCCTCAGTGCTGGGATTGTTTTTCGGAGTGCGGCTGACTTTTTACCTGGCTTTTCGTGTGACTATATCCTGAACAATTAATCAAATTCAAATCGACCACCGATACCTGACCTTATTTCAAGATATTGGTAGTAGTGATGGCAGCCGGTGCTAAAATCAGAAGTACTCTTGGAGCAGTTTCTCAATCACAAACTAGAAATAACAAATGAAAAAGAGTGAAATTTGCCTATAATTTCATGACATTTTAAGGAAAATGCTATACTGGAGCGGGTAAGTCTTTTTTTTTTTTTTTTTAATATTCTTTATCAAACGTACTAGTGGTGTCGGTACTTTGTGTCGGTGACCACTCGAGTTGAGCACTTGTACTGTATCAGTCTGAAAAATGGTATTGAGTATATATTTTTTATGAATATGCATATGTTATTCATTTATAAAGTGTCTTGGTAAATTTAGTGCTGAAGAAGTACAAAATGTTTCCATATGATTGTTTCATGAAATATGAAATGTTGAAGTGATACAGCTTCAGATTTGTGGTATTTTAAAATCTGACATATATTGTTTATGTCACACTAGAGTAAATTTTAGTATGAAGAGTAGAATTTTGTGAAATAAATGCTTAATTGGAAGGTTGAAAAGCAATAAAAGCTTGCAATAATAAAAGGGTATGCAATAAAAAAAGCACGTAAGGAAAAAGAAGCACACTAACGTTCTCTACTGAAGGTGGTTGGTGTGGGTAGGGAAGATGGGTGTGCACTCACTGCTGATTGGATGACAGGGGCAACACGATTGGACGTACGCAATGTTTGTGTTTTACCAGGATGTTATTATTTTTTTTCCCCTTGTTTTAAAAATGAGTGCTACTAACATTCAAACATTGTTGCAGCTATCAAAGAATCGCGGCCCGGTCAAATTGCTTCCCAGGAGCCAGTCAAACTGGGTATGCTAATTAAGCACCATATTAACTTGTCTTATTGTAGGAGACATCAATGTCTGCAAGTGGCGTTGTGGTATAAGCATGTGCAATTGACGCCTTAGCATCACAGGTTCAAGTACTGCCGATGCCTTTTATTTTTTTTCTGTTTTTCTTCCTATGTTTACAATGTCTTGCAGACAATCAGTACTGGAGAAGCGGCCGCTTTGTTTCACGTATTTATTGATGAACAGAACAGTTAGGCACTAACTTATTGATGAACAGAACAGTTAAGAGCACAGAAGAAAGTGAGCACACTACTGCTCTAATGCCTGTTATTGACAACCACAAAACTTAGGGCCTAACTGCTCGATTTATTAAATTAGTTTAAAACGATCTAATTCAGTTAATTCATCATTTTAAAAATCAAAGATTTGAAAATGATATTAATTGTGAAATAAATGTTTTGTGAAAGTGAATACTGGAGGAGTGGTTTACGAGACATGTTCACAATTGTTACTAACTGTTTCGCTCATTTGGTGAACAGACGTTTTTCGACCCTCCTTTCCCCCTAAAATAAATAAATAAATACCTAGGTTGAATCATATGTATTTGGGATTGAATGAGTTAAAATTGCCATTTAAGTAAGTGTACAAGCTATGAATATTACGTTTTAAATAAAACTGATTTAAAACCAGTATACATTATTGCTGTCTAAATATTTTTCACTGAATTTAGTTTTCAAAAAAATCAAACCTTTAAATAAACATTTGTTGGGTTTATTACTTCAATTAAAATCGTAACGATTCAGAATGACTGGTGAAAAATCGAGATTTAATTTTTGGCTGTATCGCTTATCCTCATAAAAATATAAATTCACCCATATGTGAGAAGACTTTAATTTTCAATTTTTTTTTCTCCCTGAGTGACAGGCATTCTAAGATTTTTGCGTCGAAAACGTCACTGCAGCAAACGCGCCAACGAATGCACATTTACAATGTTTGTCAGCCCGCCCTAATTTATCAAGTAAGCGGGCGTTGCAGAAATCTGGGCGGGCCCTGCATGTCATTTGCGTCGCTCTCAATAAAGATTGGATTTACAGTAATTCCCCTCTCTGCCTCATTCTCCTCCTCCTGGCCCGCCCCCTCCCACGTTGCTTCTACATTTTAACTGCCCCTGGCTTCTGCCCACGCCTATAAAACACTACAAACATAAAAACCCACAAGCACTTAAGAGCTGTCCATGCATTGAGGTGGGCGGTGGGAGTCGGTGAGGGGGAGGTACGATGCGAAGGGGGTGGAGACGACAGGCCAAAACATCCTACTCTTTACACCCCTCAATCACTTGGTCGAAGAAGGGAGGAGAGATGGAGAGGAGGATATATTGTCTCTGATGAGCTCGCTGATTAAGATGGATTGCGCAATGAAACGTCGATGGAGTGATGACTTCTCAGGGATTGCGTACATGAACGTGTGTGTTTGTATAGCTGTGTGTGCATAGGAGGCTCATAACAGCTAAAACTCCTTTTCTAAAAAAATGGATTAATGCAAAGTTGCCCTGTGGTAATAAGCTATATTTTTAATCCACGGACATTTGATTCCTTAATTGTGTGCCAACACTTACTACTCCTGGTTCCCAGTGCAGTATTTAATGCACATTTGTGTTTGACGTTAAATGCCATTTATTGTGGCCTGAGCACCATTTGCATAAGATTAAACTTTAATAACAGAAAAAGATTTAAAAACTGAACTGTTTGCTCTGCTCTCTATTTTTCTATAAAGCGCTCGTTTGCAGGAGCGCTCTCAGTGTGTGTGTGAATAAATGCTACGGCAAAGTCTGATAAATCTTTCAGCGTAGACTATTAAAATGGGAAAAATCTGTCTCTAAAATTAAGCCCTGTGCCATCAAGTGATAAAGAATATATCTTTAGTGCTGCTGCAGTGCTTCTTCATCATTTGAGTCACATTATATATACTGGCACACAAGACCTAAACATAAGCAATTGCACGCATTTATACACATCTGCACATGCTTTTGCCTAGTGTGTGATACCATTGAGCGTGACTATTGTGTGTTTATGTGCAGGTACCATGTTGCATGTGTGTGTATATGAGATAGGCCCCCTCTAGCTTCTCTCTGCAGGTAGCAGATAAAGCTGTTGGCCGCTGTTGGAAACCCATTCAAGCTGGCTACAGCTGAGAGATACAAGATTAGGCTCGGTAGGTTTTTTTTTTTTTTTTTTTCCTCCTCTCTGGGCCGCAGGTGCCAGACAGGATGAGAGCGACGGCGACTGTCGTGTGTGTGCGCTTGCACTCACCGCCAACGTCCTTGCTGATAGATAAGAAGTCGAGAAATCGAGTACAGATGGGAGGATGAGGCGGGTCAACGATTGCACTAAACACACTACGCTACGGGTAGCTTCAGCGAGGATGTTAAAGCGTGTCATTTAATGCAAAATAGTAAGGCAGGCCAATATGACAGGGAATTGCCACTTTCCATCAAAGATATGAATGAATGGTGGTTGCGCATGTTCACTAAGACAAAAGTGAATCTGCCAATAAAAGTGTGTTGGAAGTTAGGAAGCAGTGACGAAGCATAATACTAACCAGATTTGCCCGGTAATGTACAACACAACACAGTTTTTGCTTTTTTCAATCTGGGTATTTTTCCTTTTGCTCACTCAATTAGCAAGGCTCTAAATACATTTTCGCCAGGCAGCTTGGTGAATCATACTTATTTTTAAGCTGAATTTGACTAGCAACTATTACAATTTTGTGGGGCCTTTTTTTTGCTGGTTGAGATACTGCTATGACATTATTAACAATTATTTTATTGTGATTTTTGATGTTTCATGCGTCTGACCTTTTCTCTGTCTGACTTTGAAATGTTCGACTGTATTTGAATTCGCCACCCGTCTCGTCCTCATGTTACCAGCTATCAGACTTATGCTATACCAAACAATGACAACTTAAAAAACGAGCAGTTTGTTCATGTCCTTAATTAGCGATTGAATTTGATATTGTAATGATTTTGGTAGCTGTGTAATATAATAAATAATAATATGATAATTTAGGATAAATGAGTTGTGAGGATGTCAAGTTATCGGAATGCAATTTTTGGGGACATTTTTCAAAATAAAAGCCTCTCTAAGGCTATTGCATTAATGTCCACATATTATTTGGTGAAATTTTATTTTAAAGTTGGCCTACGTACTGCACTGATGACATGTTAACGTTAAGTTGTTGCAGCTTGCTTGGCATATCAATGTGCTTCAAATAAACAAATGTAAAGCAGAATAAATACTAATATTCTTTAGCATCTTAAAGTCATAAATCGTGTTTAATTGTTTCAGCTCAAAAAGTGAGCTTTTGTTATTTTTTTTAAATATATGTCAAGTTTTGCTTCAGTGATCACTACTGTAATTCACGATATCAACGTGTTAATGGAAGAGATTATTGCAAAGGCTTCGGATTGGCTTCTCATGGAACATCTGCAGCTCTATTATCCCAATACATTTACAGTAATACTATAAATATTTCATAGTTTTAACACAAGGCAGAGAGATGGATATAAACGAAAGCTGTCCTTTCGGATGCCGTCTGACAGATGGTCGATGAAGGTGTCATTCGTCAATCCTGTTTGTGCTGTTCAGTCTTGTCGGCTCTCTGTCTCGCTGCTGCTTTATCAGAATCTTTCACTTTCACCCCACAGCCAATTCTGAAGGTCTGAATTCGTCATGTTGAAAAGCATTATGTTCGAAATGCGGTGATCAATTTATTATTAGTAAATAGGGAAGGAGTTGTGACAAAATCCAAAATTGCAATATTAGGGTTGTCAAGTGACCAGTTTTTCAAAAACCTATTAATAAAAAACATTTCCAAAATTGGGATCACGTTTTTCAACAGCGATTTTCTACAAAGCTTGTAACAGATATTTATTATGATAAAATCTTGCTGTCTTTGATTCTTTTGTATGATATGATATGATTCTTTTGAATAGCATGTCCACCTCACAGTTTAAGCCTTCTGAGTTCAAATCCGCCTGACTGGTTGTTTGTCTCTGTGCGCCCTGCGATTGGCTGGCAACCAGTTCAGGGTGTCCCCAGCCTCCTGTCCAAAGCCAGCTGGGATAGGCACCAGCAAGTCCGCATGCATGATTCTTTTGCATTTTTTAACAGTCTTTTCAGCAAAACAATTCTCAAACTTATCACTTATCAGTTTTGTTCTGCTCATCTGCACTTGATTTCCGCAGCTTTTGGGAGGTCATATGGTGGGAACTTGGGAACGAATGGGGTGTTTGAACTTGGTCTTGTAAAGTGAGCAAATATTTCATTTTTCTGATCATTGGTCAAGCAAATTTTTAAAGTAAAACTATGTAAACATCCATCATTGTCTTTGTGCAGATTTTGTTTTAAAGTCAGCAGAGTTCAGCCGCCACAGAAGGTAAATATAGCTTTTAAATGATTATTTAACCCCTTGCAACATATTATCCTCCATGGGTAATATTTTAACAATCTTTGTAATATTATGCATTTAATTTATTTTTACCTTTTTTATTCCAGGAGTCTTTTTAAATCTTAACTATGCAGTATGTATTAAATATGTAGCCAATGTTTAGGCAGGTGAGCATACGTGTTTCACATGTAATGTTATTGCTAATATATTGTACATACCCTAATCGGATAAAATGTCCTATTTTGAGTCATTGTTAGGAGTCAAGATGCACTAATTAAAAGGCTTTTATTCTACTGTTTTATCTCTTTTAAGTAAGAATGTGAGTTGGAGGCTTCACGAAAGTGTTTTCATTTTTTCACCAGAGGTGCTCTCTATTTCAGGCAGGTACACCTACGCCACGGCACAAGAGTGAGCGATACATATTGTAATCAAAGCTGTTGTAAAGAGAGAGGGGGCTGGAATAAATACATGTTTAAAAATAAAATCATTGCTTTGAAAAACATGTAGTACACCTGGACGTGAACAATACGTCAAGCTCAAGGGAGTTTTTGTGGGAAAAATAAAAGCATTATTGTCGATAGTTTCTCATAAGTAGGAATATTCCCAGCCATTTTGGGACAGTATGATAGATAATTGACAAAATGACCACATTGTGAATAAGTGCTCAATGCAAAACATGATTTTAAAAAAAAGATCACAAAAACATCTGCTAAAACGTATACCTTCTTAGATCAAATAAATTTTGTTTTCACGCTATATGTATTCTGTTTTGATAAATGATTTGCATTCATTGAAAAATGTGCTTGGAGTCTTATCACCTGAAAAAGATGACAACCACTATGTTTATCTTGACTGTCTGTTTTTGCATAATCCTTCAAAAACATTTAAAATATAGCATCTATGGGGTAGTTATACTTCACATTTGTAGTGTGCTTGTTGTAGTAAAGTGCTACAGAAGGATTCATTCTGTTTTCACCCTTGTAATTTGCTACTCTAAAAGAACAAGCTGACCCAAACCAATTGGTCCCAGTCTGCTTGTGTGGGGTGCACCAGGGTTTGAAGGACAGCTTTCATGCTTGACCCAGCAAATTGCACTGGTCCGACCTAATGTACGAATCTTTTTCAGCTTGTTGTCCCTGTAGTGAGCCAACAAGTCCTAAACACAGTCAGAAGCACTGACCTACATCTGCAAGCTGAATTCCTGATATTTGTTCCATGAAATATCATTAACTTAGTCATAACATTCTCAATAGTTTATTACTTAAGTACATAAAGTCATGATTTTAGGGAGTAAAGTCATTACTGTACTGTTTTAGTATCTAAAGTCATTACTTTATTAGTTTGATACAAAAATAAATGTTGCACTAGAGCTTAAGTATCCAAAATTATTAATTTAGTACTTAATCACCCAAAATAACCAATTAGCCAATTACTTCATTCATCCATTCATTCAGTTATTTGAAAACAATTAAAAACCTATGTAGCGCAATGTCTGGACTCTTAAAACAAAACAAAACAAAAATACGTCTTTGGGATTGATCGAACTAATTAGAAAAATTATTGTGTTTGTTCATTCTTCAGGCATTTCAATAGGTGTCAGTTCTATGTGGCTTTTTTACTATTTATGGGCTGGCCTGCTACCTATTCCCTTTGAACAGCAGGGAGCAAAAGTATATATTGTTAATAAAGAAAAAAAAAGGTTTTCTGTTCACAGAATGCATTGCAAGGCAATAATTCTTGTCATATATGTTTCTGTTTTAGTAGTTGAATTATGTCATTTAGCACATTATGCTTAATTTATGTTGCAAGCAAACTGTGACTAGGTTATGTGCAAAACCGTTACCTGCAGGTGAATTCTTGCACAACTTACTCACCTAATGTGTTTGTAAAAAAAACAAAATTTGCTTTGTTTGAATGACAGTTTTACAGAATGAGCTAATCAAAAAATGAAATGATATATATTTCAGAGTAAAAGGTTATGGTATGGATTTATGTATTTTAAATAATGACAGCAGTGCTACTTTAAAACCTCTATGAATGGTTAGAGTACAACAAGGTAAAAGGCGCATGTAATCTGCAAATATCTGTCATTTTTAGCCAATGTTTGAAGGGCCATTTAATTGGCCCTTATTTAAAAACTACCCATACTACTGTTTTTTAGTGTCTACATTATTTGAAATTTCAAACTTTGCCAGTCTCGGGTAATATCAGATCTAAGTTGTATCCAGATGTCATATTTTCTTCCATCCAAAAATTGAGTGTTTCTCAAGGTTGCCTTTTATCCTCAAATGACGACCACTTTGTCATCAAGTCACTTAGTCGAGCCTTTAATCGCAACGGGCATGTTGTGATCCATTGGGCCATCCTGCTAGTAACACGGGTCTGAGTAGATGATGGAAAGCCCAGAGGAGAGATTGTTCGTGTGGCTGCGGTCCCAACGGGGCGCTCTCTCTGCGCTGCACTTACCGTACATCTACCCTAGAGCTCTTGTCAGCTCCTCTTAAGACGGGCTCATATTACAAGATGCAACATGTCACACCAAGTTTGCCACTCCAGACAAACACTTTACATATCCGAGCTCGAAGAAAAAAAAGATTTTATTTATTGATGCCTATGCTTTTTGATGAAACAAAAACAATTTCTCCACGTTTTCATTCAGCAACTAAAAACGGAGGTTGTTTTGCTTCAACGAAAGTGATCTTTGCACCATTTCAAGTCCGTGCTTCATTAATCCCTTGAGAAAATCAATTAATCTGTTGATTATCTTGTCGATGAGTTGGGATAAAAATGTTTTAATCGCTTTTTTAAAATACAGTATAGTTTTGTATTTCAAATTGATTGTGCCACAACATATCATTTGGATGGAGGACTATAGGGGAAATAGAAATAGGGGAGTTTTTCCTGATGAAAGGCTTTCAAATATTTGGACAGTTGCTCAGAGTCTCAAAATGATTAGTGATATACTGTATATATAGTTATATATATCTGTAAATAGCGGCCATTGTATTGTTTTAGAAAATGGTTCTAAGTATATAAGCAGATCAAAAATGGTAAGGGTAAAACCAAAAAAAGTCATCAGTCACACTCACTGTATACTGTATTAGATTGTGATCGGTGTTGAAAACCATAGAAACATTTATAACACATCGATGGCACTTTCAATTGTTAAAATTCCCGAATGAGAGGACATTTTATCAGACATTTGTCTCGATGAGTTAACTGTTTTCTTCTTGGCTTGTCACTTATTCTGAAATCAGTGGAAAAAGGCTTTCCTTAGCTTTGGATGCGACCTTTAAAGGCTATTTTCATTATCGGTTAATCTCCTGTCAATTGTTCATGGTTTGAAATGTCAGAAAGCTAGATGAAAGAAATACTGAGGAAAAAAATGCCCCTCTCCTCAAGGGAGGGGTTGAGCCTAAAAAGTTTTGTCAGTTGAAACAAGGCCGGACATCTGTGCAGGTAATGTGATCCAAAATAGACCAATGGTTCTATTGGAGTGAGGGCGGGGGGCTTCAGAACAGAGCTAGGCTGTGTGCCGAGATGTTAATACAACAGACAAGCTGGCAAGGATACAGCAAAAAAGGGACTTTTAGAGGGTAGGAGCATGAAGCCACTGCGGTTACACTATGATTACACCTACTGAGATGCAGCATTAGAGGGCAGATTGAATGCAGCAAACACATCTAAATTTGGAAAGCACTTTTGCACACTTGGCTGCAAGAGAGACAACAGACAGGAATCCAATGTAACATTTAACACTACCTTTGGCAAAGGGGAAGGCTGTGAATAGGAACTACAATCGTTCGTAACTACGAGCTGTTTACATGTTTACTATGTAATCAAAACAAATTATGGAAATAGGTAGATTCTAGCATCCCACCGCCATGCTCTGCATTTAGGAGTCTGCATAAGATCTTTTTTTTTCTATTTGCAGGACACGCTACATACTTTTATTTCTTCACATTTTGTGTTAACGGCAAAAATAATCATGGTGCAAATATTCAGATCAGTTTTTGGTTATAAGGGTTATTAACAATTACCACAAAACACAAACATTACTTTCCTAATTGCACTGGTATCTGCATGAAAACTGATATGTATGGAGAAAATCCAGATGTTCTCTAAATGATACATCGCATTGTCAAGGCCAGTTTTCAAGTCTATATTTAAAAAAAAAGAAGTTATTTTTCTGCTGGTGTAAATGAAAAGCACTAATCACATTTTATTGTAATGCATAAAAACATGGCTCTTAAAGTATTATTTGTGATATGCTACCCACATGTACAGTAACAGTCAAAAGTTTGGAAACATCAACCATTTAGTTTCTTTTCAATACTCAGCAAAATCCTGATTGGTGAGCAATCAGTTCAGGGTGCACCTCACCTACTGCCCGAAGACAGTTGAGATGGGCTAAGATAATGCAAAAAAATAATGACAGATATTTAAATGAGATTTTTTTTGGGGGTGGGTAAACAATACCATGTTAATCAAAATAGAATATGAAAATAGAATATAAAGATTTTTTTTTCATCAAAACTGAATCTTTCAAAACCTCCAGTCAAAGTTGAGATGGTATTTTTACTAGTCAGCTTTATGATGTGGATGATGACGTTGTTAATAGCATTTCCAATATAATACATTCATGGGTTTGAGACCATATATATATATTATGAGACCATATATATTTATTTCAAGGTGTTTCTGAACTTTCAACTGGTTCTGTATTTTGCACAGAAAGCCAGCTTTAGTCTCTGTCATTAGGTCATTAAATTATTGATGGAAATAAAATGAAACTGCATATTATGGCTTTGAATATTATTCTTGTTGAGTGTTTTAACCCTCTACAGTCAGGCGTTGCAAATTTGCAACAATAATATGAGTCCCCTAGGTATTCCACATTAATATTGATTCAGGCTTTTTTGGGGGGAAAAAAAAAAAAACTTAATTTGAGGATGAAAGTGTTAAAGGGACAAATTCCTATGTGCTCCTTTTTTGCACTAAATGTTTTAATTTTTTATATAGGACAAAGGCAGGTTTAGTCTTTATATTGATTCATCGCCATCCCGATCCCTGCATCGAAAGATAAGTGACTGAATGGACCATTTATTCTAATTAAGTAAAATATCAAAGTAATTTCACCCATATCGTTTGTCTTCATATGTCAGCTTTAATAGATTGTTAGGAAACATGCATTATTTAGACATTTGCAGTTACTAACGTTTAATGCATTGACTGACTTCGAGTTTCAAATGTCCGACTGCCATGCGCAATGTATCTTGTGTCTCGCTTCAACGCTGGTGGCTTCTGTTGTATTTCAGAAGGACAATGTAATTGACTAGCAGTTTCTTAGCAGTGTTATTCACCAATATATTGAATATGATTTTTTTAATGGTGGTGTGTTGATGTTTGTAGGGACGTGAAATGATGGCCGATAAAAAATGAGTCGTGATGAGAAGTTAAGCTACCTGGTAGCAGCAACCACCACTGCAAAGACTGACTTAATAAATAAAAGAAATAATCAAAATTGTGTTTATTTTGAGGTTTGACTTAGCAACACGGTGTAGGCTTGTGATGTGATGTTGCCTAGGTACGTTTTTTTTTTTTTTTTGTCTCCTGTAGTCCCAAGAAAGAAACGAAAGCTCGGCAGTGCTCTGTTCTCGACTTGCTGAACTGCTTTCCCGTAGTTGCCAAGCAAGTAACACACCTCTCCTGTGAGCTCATGTGATATTTAGACAGATGCTCGGTGGCAGCATTTTTTGCATCATCACAACATTCATTTTCAGAGGCATTGTTTCAATTGTATTTGTCTGCGGCCAAAAACAAACAAACAAAAAGCCTTTTTTATTATTTTTATTTATTTATTAATTTATTTATTGCCATCTTCGGCTGCAAGTTTTTGGTCGCGCAAAATTTGCTGCATCGCTAATGTTTCTTTTTATGGAAGAACCACAGTAAGAAAAATCACCCTGTTTTGTATAGGAGCCTGTCACTGTGAGACGTGCTTTAAGTAATGACCTGAGTTTAACCTCCTAAGACACTTGAGAAAAACTGCTCTGGCTTAATGAGCCTTATGATGACACAATATGAAATTAGTTTGACATTACACTTAATTACTTTAGTCCTAATTGACCACTTCATTGTGATGAATATGATCATGAAAGTCTATCACACTAAGTTGCAGTTCTCTAAAGTTGTATTTTGTAAGTTTGCTCCTAAGCCTTGTCTAATCCTATTTTTAATCGACACGCTCAAATCTTTATCACTTTACATCACAGCTTTGGAGTCCTGTTGTTATGTCCACTCTGTCCTCACGCATCTGCGTCTTTGCCAAAGGCTCACTTGGGAGTCTGCGGTGGCTGTGCGAATTAGCCGCAGTATGACTTTAGACAGGGCCACTGCTCCACTTTTTTCAGTCCAGATCTGTCCGAGTTAATCATGCCACAACTGTCAGAAACATGACTTTACTGGTCATTTGGGTGCCGGCGTTAATGTCCTAAGCGTACTGAAAATTCGGAGCTTTCGAGCTTCACTGCACCGAATTTGCGTAGGATACTTCGGTGCCGTTTGTGTCAGGGAAGATGGAGGAATAATCACAATGCTCCACGCTGCTTTGGACGGCTCCAGAGCTTTGGTCGCCCCCGCCCTTTCCCAACCCCTCATCGCCCCCCACTCACTTCCATTTAGACATCATCACAGACAAACGGGCTTGAGACAGATTTACACCCTGACATTGAAAAGTTAACGTACAGTACATCCTTGCAGAGTTAATCCCTAATGTTGTCCGTGTCAGTAAATAAATGAAAAAAGAAAAGCCAAACTGTTGGGGTTTGCAAAAAAGCCCCTTCTTGCTAATTATTTTTCTCCCACCCCTCCCTTGTTAAGTGCTTTCCCACCTCTCCAATCAATCGGCACTTTAGCGAGCAGGAAGGGAAAAAGGACGTGCTAGCCTCATTAGCCTGATTGCGCCGATACGGTGGATGGAAAGAGATGGAGTGAATCGGTGGGTAAACGAGAAAAGGAGTCGGCCGAACATCAGCACTTGGCCCATCAGAGCCGCTGTCAATGAGAGAAAACGTGCATTTTATTGTGTTGCTTTGTTTCTGCCCAACTGTGACTCATGGTTCTATGCTGGGCCTGATGAAGTGGGGCCTTTTAAAGGGAGACTATAAACGGCATATGTACTGCATAATTTGTTTACCTACGGCTGTTACAGTTGTGCTGTGTAGCCCGAGCTGTGGGTTATGTGCATATCCTCTGAACTGTCACAACAAGTCGGAGTAATAGCGGCTGCAGACATGTTGCCAGGGTAACGTAAGAACTGAGACAAAGTTTCCCTTGTGATTGCGTATTGAACCACAATAGAACCTGCATGTAGCTGAGAAAGGAAGTTGTTGAATAGCTTTCATGCCATTCTTACGTGTCGGATGTCAAGAAAAAAATACTCAAACCTCATTAAAAAAAAGAAGAAAAAAATCATGATTAAAACAAATAATGCTTTAACAATATATGATTATTTCTCTTTTAAAGAAAGTTTTGTAATAATAACTAGAGAATGTAATTCCTGGAGAAATTGAGTGTGAAGTTTGAATGGCTGAACAAAACACCACCTATTTTTGAGTTGTTTTCCCACGCATTTTGTAATAAAACCTTTTTGAACATTCTATGTTTGTTCAGTCAGCCTTGGGGTCCTCCTTTTAGTTCGTCCCGGTCATGATCGTGACACATATGTATAGTTTTCTGCGTTAAAATTTAGGCATTTTGAAAAAAATCAGGTTCTTGGTAGGTTCTTAAGGTAAATAGAATGAGCTGAATTTTTTAAATTTTAATAGGAATGTAAATATGTGGAATGCGTCATTGAAATGAATGGTAAAAAACTAATGAGGGAAGCTGTTCTAAATTGGGAATGAATGGAATTAGAGGAATTTTTGGAAAAAGAAAATTAGAAGCATATCAGCCATGAATTTTCAAAATAAATATATGGAATATGAGAAGTCAAAAAACGTTTTGTGAATTTTGTGAATCCAACTAATAAATGAAATTGCTTGAAAGATCTTAATATGGAGATGTCAGAGTAGTTTCAATCTGAAAGAAAATTGACTGTAGAGTGAATAATGTATATTTTCTAAATATGGAGTAAGTCGAAGTTTGGAATGGTGAGAAAGATAACTCCTAGAAATTGATGCTTTATTTGCTCAAAGCCCTCACTATAACCCATTTAGATATGCTGTACTTTCTGGTTGCAGCCATTCCTAATGTCATCTCAACCTCACATGAAAAGGGGAAAAAAATCCATGAACAACTGCTGCTACTGAACTGAATGACAAGCACGGCATTTGAAGCATTATTTGACTTTAAAAATGATCAACTCAATGTGACCTAGGTTTATTGATATTGTCCTTTGAGAATTTCTGACAGTGTGACAGTAATGTGCACGTTGTAAAGCAGCCAAACTGTCAAACTTGTATGTCATTCTTTGACTCGCTTAATGTACTCTCGGGGCTGACTAATGATTTTACATTTCCTGCTCTTTGTAACAATAATAGTGAGCTGCTGTACCATCCTGGCAAAATAGTGGCTCTACTGACAGCCAGATAATCAGTTTAGCATAAAAATGCCGGCTGGGTCTCTAAAGTATTTGATGGCTGCAGTTCGCTTGTTTTATCAAATGCAGTTGAATTAAGGGAACAATGTGGATTAAAGCATGCATATAAACAATTCTTATATACAGTAATCCGTCGTTTTTCATGGTTAATGGGGACCGAAACCCCCAGCAAAAAGTGAAAAAAACGCAAAGTAGTGTCCCTACCCGGAATTTTCATGCAAGTGTGTGAATTGTATCAAAATTTTTAAAATGTGAAAAGTATTTATACTTTACATATTTAAGACAAATATTACTGCAGTACACATATTTACTTAAATCTTAAATTATTAAACTTTTTACAGTAACTGTACTGTTATCCCTTCCCATTTCCATCCCTTGGCTGTAGTGGGGATCACGGAGAGCCGCAGTTGCCCTCTAACAGCGCACGGACATCGAACAAAAGTGAAGCCTGTAGATGACCAAACATGATAACAAGTCGAGTTTACACTTGAAATTCCAATTTATAACAAAAGCAGTTGAGGTAACACCTTTTCAAACTCTTTTTTTTCCGTTGTCCTCCTCTCTTCTGTTCTGCCGCGAGCATTCCAGTTGTCACTCGGCATGTGACCTTCATGAAGAAGACTGGCCAGGCAATCTGTCAATCAGCTCACGGCATTCCTACAAGACACGTGATTGGCTCCTGTCTCCTGCTTTCGTTGGTCATGGCTCCAGGTGTGACCAATGTTCTTGTTTACAGTGTTCATTTTAAACGCTGCAAATGGCTGCTACAGAATGAGTTTATAAACATCAAGGCACCTCTGTGCAAATATGCAGTACAATTTTACCACAGCTGTTAATGAATTATCGTATGGAAGAATTCACACGAGTGATAATTGTGATCCGGTATTATAACAGGTGATATTCATTCTACATGAAATCTGGACAATCATGCTAAAACATGAATTAAAAATGCACACTCGTGGTGAGGTTTATCCTCATTGTTTTCAGTAATGCATCCTAATGCATGGTGACAATAAGCCCGTCTCTTAGGTAATCCGAACATGTCGAACAAAGTGGCATGCTAGTGTGAGTGTAGCTTTCAAAGGCGTCAAACCAACCCCGAGGCCCAGCTTCCTCTTCCCCACTGCCAGATCATCGTCATTGTCTGATCACATGTCCTTATCGCAGACGGAGCCGCCACATCACAGGCACGCGTACACACCTCGGCGGCGGGCTCACAGGAAACGCGACAAACACCGCATACAATTACCATCTTATAATTGCTATCTATTCGCCGTTGTTTTGAAGAGGCATCTGATAGTGGCGCGCTGTGCGGCAGCCCAGCTGCATTATCAGAGCTTAGGAAATGACATGACTATTTATGGGAGGCATTTATCCACTTATCCCATTGTCGCTATTGTCCAAAGCTAGAACGGGCAGCTGTGGTCGGAGCGCTCCGACAAACGTGCTGATGAATCATACGGAGCGCCCTTTTGGTTGATAATGAAAAGGTTTCTCATCAGGCTTTTCTCAAGGGTTACTATTGTTCTGTGCCCAAACTTTTATTTTTCTGATATGCCCGTTTCAAATTTGATAAACATATCATTTTGTAGGTCCTCACGCTTTTCACAGCGTGGCTGTTTTTTTGTCAAAGGAATTGTTGAGTTCCAGAGGCAGCGCATTTTGTTTATGGGGATTCATATCGATTCTCTCATTAATGTGTCAAACGCCCAGTTTTTGTTTGTAATATATATTCAGCACGTCAGTTCTCAGAAGCATATTTTCCTCCCGGTTGTGATAAGAAAAAGTTGTGCATCAAAAATCCTGCCTTTGCTGGGACTGGATTTACTTCACCACTGGACGAAATGCCTAATTCAGATTCAGTAATACTATATCTAATATTTTATTTTCAAGTGAAGGCATTTCAAACAATTCAATTGTCGGTGAGAATATTGGGCCTTGATAACATTGCAGTAAAAAATATATATACAGTCGTGCTTTGATCTAATCGAAATGGCATAAAATCATCTTCAATTAAATGGAAATGCCAATCATTGGTTCCCACCACCGACAATACTATTTGTATTTTCTTGGATAAGAAAAACAGAACCCAACAGTCTGAGTTTATTGGTTAAACTGTTGATTCATATTTTTCTGTTAGTAAATTGGCTGTCCATAAGTTTTCACCCTCCCTTCGTTCAAAAACAAATTATTATTTACATTAACAGATTCAATTACTGGTTACAAAACTGATACAAAATATGCATATCCAGTGAGTGTTACATAAGTTCAGTGCTTCTTAATTATATTTTGCAAAGCCCCCGCCCCCAGGTAAGAGAAAACATTTCACACTTCCACCCCCAGCCCCCCCACTTGTCACATCAACCATAAATACGATTATTATCTATAAAAATGGTATAAATATACCTGGATATTCTTTTTTTTTCTCAGGAAAATGCAACATAAAAAAAGTTTCAACAACTATTAACTACTTTTTTTTCAAACAGCATTTATACAGGTTAAAGGTTTGTCTAATTCAGGGGTGCCTGGCCCACTATTTGAAAAACATTGCAGCTCAACTGGTCATTATCTCATCCCTGAGCCCGTATGATGTCATTTTCAATTTTCAGTGGACATCAACTATCAACATGTGTTTGTTTTTAAAGGTATTAATTGTACGTGACGATTTAGTGATCAAAATAATTATAGACAAAATAATAACTTTTTACTGCAGGAAATGGCTATTATTAAATTGAATCCCACACATCACAATGCCGTGTCGGTTTCAGTTTAATCAAAGTGAGCAAGAATCCACTTAAATGTTGAATTGCCCCAAAGTAACTAGGCTGCTCCGGCGAATCGCAATGCACATGGTTAGACGACAATCCGTTTAGGGATTACACCGGTCTAAGGCACACGCAGTTGTTTAAAATGACACACAATCCATTTAGAGATTAAATTAGCCTAAATAACAAAGCTGCACGGTTTGTCGTCGAGTGAATAAAAGTGATTACGGTCCATGTACATGCAGTACAATCTTCATCAGCTCATATCCAGTCTTTTTTATACACACATTAAAGACTTCCTTTCAACCTGTGTCATGATGTTTTAATTCATGTGCAGTATTTAGTAGTCCTCAGGAATACGTACATCTGTTTTAAGTACCCACATGAGGACACATCTCTGGTTTAATCTTTCAGTCTTTGACATGCTGTGCTGTGATTAAAGAGGATTATTTATCCCTATCCCCAGGGTGCTACGCTCATCAGCTAAACTGAAAGCAAAATACAGGTGTGTTGTCTGCCATTAAAACAAATGAGGGCAAGGTGATGTTTTGGGATTCAAAGGATGCCTCAATCACAGCGGCCTGACAATTTCTTTATCCACGTGCCGGCGTTCACGCTGTCGCATTGTTGTGTGGTTGCGAGGAAAGTGAAAGTGCTCGGTCAGCATTTTTGCAAATGTTGCCGTGTTTTTATGTATTTTTAAAGATACTCATGCATTGTTAATATGCTTACAAGCAGCAGAGGTTGCATAGCTGAAGGATAATGCCGCCTGTTGTCGATACACTTCTGGAGGTTAGCAAACACTGGAGGGGAAAAAAAGCGTGAGTTCCCAAGTACCACTTGTTCCTTTCAACTCACTATCACTATGGCAGCTGCATATTTTGACATTTATCCTGAATGTCATAAGGTACAATGTGCAATACATACTATTCTGTATGGTATTTCCTATATTACATTGTTAGATATGTTACCACAGTATTTCTTTGTTTATCTCAGTTTTCCTCTTTAAAAAAATCACTCTATCGAAGAAAGCACCAGTATAGCGCTATTTTTCTTTTCAGCCGCATGTTTTGTGGACACGATACAGTGCTGGTGGCATTCACATATTTTTTTTTCATTTATGTTTTTATTTTTAATTCTGTGTTTTAACACAATACAAAGCACAAAAGTATCCCCATTGAAGTGACGAATGAACTGAAAGACATTTCTCCACCAACTGTTTTTTTTTCCCCCCAATTAATCGGCATGATAACTATATTGCATCTGCTCCTTCTAATTAGATTTCACTGTTAGCCTGCGTGTCCGCAGGATTATGCCAAAACGAGCTTGCTGAATTTCATTACTTTGTACTTTTTTCGACACTGCAATAAAGCTTTAAACCACAAGCCAGATCTTTCCTCTCTAAAATGAGCCAATAATGTATTGTGGTTTTTTTTTTTTTTTGCATTAATTTATGATGTTTTTAATTAGTTTCTCCAGAAATATTACTCACTGTAATTCCCAAATATAAGATGCACTTATGTATAAGACGCACCCTTAATTTTGGGGTCAAATTCTGGTATTTTCTGTGTTACCGTTTATAAGTCACACCAACACTTTGGCAACAATTTAAAAACTATCGCAAAACAGAATTAATCTCTTTTGTAAACTCTTAATATTTTCTCGTGTTCATATCCGTAAACTTTATATTTGTTGCACGTTAGGTTCAGTGTTTATCAGATTTCCCACATTGTGAGCGGTCAGTCAACGCCTCGCCAGTGTAATGTTGAAAACGTGCAAAGCTATTGTTTTCGTTTTCGTCTTTTTACCATAAATACCCAAGGTTGAGCAGCATCCATATTTCAGCAAGTTTATGATTGTTTATGTATGCCAAAAGACAGCAATTAATAACATTTATAGGACACAGCCATGACTGTGCGTTTTTACCAAATTTTTTTGCGATTGCACATGAGCTCCTGCTAAGTGTCAGAACTTGAGAGATTCCGCAATATGCCCTAAATGCAAATGCTGAGTCCAGCCCAGAGTGGATCCCTGCCGAGTTGGGCCGTAAGCCGAGCATGAGTGAAGACTGAGAGCTGTGGAAGTAGATGTCCAAAGCGAGAGCCTGCCGCCTGCAGTGTGTCTTCCAAAATTGCTTTTGCTCACAGATCGCTCATGTGGGAAGCAGATGAAAGGGCATTTCTGATTTTATAACCTATGTAAAAAAAAAAAAAAAAAAAGTCCATTTCTCAGTTGCAGTATTGCGATAATTGCAATAATCGATTTTCGATTCAAAACTGTTTCATTCAATTAATTCATTTTTTGTTACATTTACATTGCATTACATTTTACATTTACTGATTTTTGATTTGCAAGTAACATGCCTTTTCTATAGCTTTGATAGTATAAAATGAGAGGAAACTAAAATAAAAAAGGTAGAACAAGATATTGTCATATCACAGGAAATCACAGTACCAAAATGTGAAGAACTATTCCATTATTGAAAAATATTAATATTTCTCATACATTTATGACAAACAAGATGTGAAAATACACCTTTTCAAGTGAGCAGCTCATTTGTATCGGCAAAGCATGAAAGGTGTGCTAATTTGTTCCTTTCTGAGCATATCGGGAGCCTTATCAGTCAGAATTGTATCATAATATTTAGTCCAGTAGGTAAAGACGAGAATGCACAGAACTGATACGCATGCGCGACAGAAATCACTGATGCATAACGTCACATGCTTCACTTTGCGCATTTGCATACCTAACTAACTTTCATCCATGACAACTGAGCCTGAGCTGAACAAATATTTTTCTTTTTTCTTCTGAAAAGGGGCTCCAAGGTGTGCCGTGGCTTGAAACACATTTAAATGCTGTGCAAGATTTACAGACAAAAACGGTGCGTTTGAGACAGGGTGGAAATTTTTCAGACGAAGACAAGATGAGACAAACTGTAGGAACAGCACAAGTTCCATATAATAGTTTTCTCCTTGCCTTTCATAAAGTTAAGCATGTGCCTCTCATGTCTTCCCACTCTGAGGATACTTTTTTTTTTGACTGAAATGGCTTCGACTCGCTGTTGGTGCTGGGTATCATTCTCTCGAATGTGTGAATGAGATCTTTTACGTTGTCACTGTACAGACGGAGAATTTACCTCTGACTTCCTTAGTAATTTGGTCCTGCACAGTGTTGGGAGTAATGCATTACAAAAGTAATGTAATGACTGTAATGCATTACTTTTTGCTGTAACATGGTAGTGTAATATATTACACACAAAAAATTGTAGTATTGTACTTGAAATGAATTCAAATTAATTTTTAGCCTGACAAAAGTCCAGGACGAAATGTTTACTTGCTGATCTAGTAAAGCAGAGAAGAATGTGGTACTAGCGGACGGCAGGTCGAATCTGTATATGTATATATACAAAAACGAAACTTATTTATTCATGCTATACGTTTGTCTAAGCATGTATAGTCCTTTCTGAAGTTAAGACATTCGCTAATTCTTAATTATGCAAATAATTGATCTCAATGACATAATTAAGGTATGAATATTAGGCTAATTTCTTGCTCAGGCATCAAGCAGTGACACTAAAGTGGCTCTTGGACGTTCTTGTTAATGTAATTGTTATCCGTCTAATCCCTGGAGGCTATCTTGCTTTTTTTGTTTTTGATTTTATTCTCTCTCTACCTTGTTGATTCCTGTGATTTCCTCTGGAGCTATTGCTTCAGAGGATCCCGGACCATGGCTTAATGTTTTGTTGTTGCTGGATCACTTCATAGCTTGGAGGTAGCTCGCCGTTTCTGTCTTTGCAGAGAGAATGAATCAGTTGTTTGTTTTCCAGCTCGGTGGCTCCTTGGGGACCATCAGTCCCTTGTCGCTCAGGGGTGAACAGGTGCGCTTGTTTACCCGTCTCTCGTTTGTTTGCGGTGGTTCTGTCCACTTTCGACCATGACTTCATGAATGGATTGCAAATGCAAACTGGGGCTCCGAGACGGATTAGAGCTAGATGTTTGAAAATCTGAGCATGTGTGATGAATATTGACTATTTTTTTGTTTTCCTTAGGGTGTGTCCCTTTTTGGCCAATGTCTGCTGTTTTAAATCACTGCCATATATATTCAAGTAACTGCAGGCTTTAATGTTGTTGCACTTTTGTTCTTGCTTTGCATCAAGTCACATTTCTCTCTTTTTTTCTCCTGTGTATTTAGAGTTTAGTCACACTGAAGAAAAATGGGCTTAGTCACACTTACTTAATTTTGCCTTTCACACTGTGAATTAGATACCTTAATTATAGTCAATTGGATTCTAAACTGACATGTTAAAGTAAGGCTGTGGGAAAACACTTATGTGTGAAATGTATGCATTCAAGCCCACATACTTTTCCTAGAATGCATATATTAACAAAAATATGGTGACCTTTTGCCATAGAAGGATAATGTATGCAAACACCCGAAGATGCTTCGCTGCTATCCTGCAAAGTCTTTAAGCGTGTGAAAGGTAAAGTGGTTGGATAAAAAAAAAACAAAAAAAAAACACACAATTGGAATTTATTGAAATACAGCTGAGCTCCTGTATTGAAAATGGCTGTAATCAATAGTTGTATAATAATCCTTTAAATGACAGGGAATAAAATCCCACCCAGAGAGAATTATCGCACGGCTGCAGCTGCTCTCGGCTTTATGGAGCAGCACAGTGCGCGTCATGTCATTGTTTAAGCTGCGCTGCTGCAACTGAAGTCTTTTCTGCCAGTTGAACTCTGGGTGTCATTTTGGGCCTCAGCAGGAAGCTGTTCATAGTAAAAGAAATGAGGAAAAATCCACTTTTCAAACTCACCTGCAGGGCACAGTCACTGTGGAACGTACAGTTGTGCAAATGTCAGATTTTTCTTCGTCGCACATGAAACAGCAAAAAAAAAAAAAACGAAATAGAATTTAACAAGTATATTAATTGCTAAAATAAATGTACTAACACTTAAACTTAAGTGCCTTAAGGAGACATGTTATATATTTATTTCACTGTTTGAAACAGTTCCCAGCTGTCTTAATTAACATTCATCATGCCACCTTGTTCCTGGCAGATTTGGCCATTTCCTCTTCTGGGATGGCCGGCTGCTTTCTTCTAATACTGGTAAATAATTCCAGGGTGTGGAAAACAGGAGCATGCTGAGCTTAGAGAGAAGGAAAACATTTCTAAGGTACATGAACACCGCCATACACAAACACCCCCGCCAACAATTTTACAGAGCAATCATGTACAGTATGTATCGTTTCTAAGACGTAAACACCATTTCACTTAAAGCAAGCGCCTATAGATATTCCATTACATTATCACTGGTGAATGCAGCTTTTCATCACCAAGCCACAGAATTGAACTTGTCAATTAATGTATGACCCAAACACAAATGCCTCCTACTCACACATTGAGAGCTTAGCTGAAGCCTATCTTAGCATTATTATGAGAAGCTAATGCTGGGAAATGCTGTACTGTTAGCTAACATTTGTCTGCGGGGATATCGCCTCTGCTTGCCCTTTGACTTTGCCAGGCCATTTCTGCTGGATAATGCTCCAGCCGATTGTTAGGTTCTGTTGATATTTGTTGTCTGTGGGTTGGTATCTGGGGTTTCTGTTCTTTTCTGTTTTGGGGTTTTGCTGTTTTTTTTTTAAATTGTCTTTTTGAGTTTTCGATTCAAAATCTCCTACTTCTCACATACTAACATGTTGCTCACCAATGCTTATGTTGTGCATTACGTAGAAAATCGTGATGTATCTCCACTGTGCAGCCTGTTTTCTGGCTCTAATAATGCTTTCTGGCATTAATAATGTTTATTCCGGTACCCCTAGTGATGGACTGGGAAACTACACTTGCACTGCCACTTATTCCGGCAGACCCTGTAAAGGTCTAACTCGTATATTTTTTGGAATTTTGAGATATGTGCCTTAAGAGTCGTCCATCACCTTTTGGCTTGAAACATCATCTTCCTCAGGCACATATTCTTGTGAGACTATTGTACTTTATGAGACTCATTTCTGTGCTTGTTTTTTGGTACAACCGCAAAAGGGTGCTATTGAATTCAACAAAACAAAATATGAAGTTGACCATAGAATTGGAATATAACATAGCGATGATCACAAAAGCTGTACAAGTAACTGTACCGTCAGCATTAATATTGACTTATAATATGCGTCATATATTATAATATGCATAGCTGCTGCAAGTCCCTATGAATACTATATATTGTAATAATATGTCCAGAAAGCACTAAGAACAGATTGTACACTGCTAAGTGAGCTGTACCGATTCCTCCCCCTGATCCACATTGACTTTTCTTGATTTTCATTTCTTTCACATTTGTGTGGTTGTAAATGAAAAAGCGAAGTTTAAATGTTAATCACAACTGTAGCATACAGTTGATGAAATTTGATTGTTCGAGGAATCGACATAATTTCTTTTTCCGCATGTAAAATTTCAAACTTAAATACGTCTCTGACTTCAGAGGTCTAGTGACTATTGTTTGTTGATTAAGCCGCATTTCTCTCTCTAAGTGCATTGAAATCTGAATGAAGGCCTTACTAAATGAGGTAAGTCAAAGGACGCCTATCTGAAAACCCCACCTGGATTTCATTTGTCACAGTGGAATGATAAAACCCAACAGATAAGCACTTGAACCAACGAGCATGCATCTTTGAGTTGCGTGCAATATGAGCATAATTTAGCTGAAAGGCCTGGCAGTAGATAATGGACTGCAACAATGAAATATCTCCATAATGATCTGGGGTTATTGTGAGGAAGAGTACAGGCTGCTCCCGCAACACAGAGGAAGAATTGCACTTAACTCATCCTTTTGCATCGTTAAGCACCTACCTATGTGCGCCTACAGTTTGCATATAGAATGTACAAAAGATGCAATATTGATTGTACTCCACCTCACTGTCACCTCTGGAAAGAAGATTAGGGTAATTTAAAACGGTCTTATCAGAGATGCTGAGGTTGTCATGGATACGTGCACCTCACCTGGGTCCTCAACCTTTTTGTGGAGAGACTGTAGTGAGTCTCTGACTGCTAATGCAAGTCTAGGGCCAAATGACAAACGCACAACGATTCTTGATAAGCTCAGGCAATTAGAACCAGGTCTGATGGGATATTAGCCTCTCAACACGTTAAGTAGGATTTTCCATGTATAATTTGAATTTGGATCAGTATCTAATAAAGCTTAAAATGCAAATTGTGATTCGTCACCTTGAAATTTTCTATGTCTGTTGTAAACCAACGACTCCCCGAAAAGGCATCCACGCATAAAAAGAGAAGTCTGTCAGATTTATTCATCTTCACTCAACAGCACATAATGGGCCCAGAATACAGTATGAGTCTGCTGTACGTTTTTGTTTTTTCTTGCAAAGAGTGTTGCAAAAAAAGTAACAAATAAGCAATTGAAAAGGCAAATTATTATTTGGATGCGGACTGAACCTAGATCTTGTAGGATTTCTTCTGTACAGTTTCCATGAAGTCATCATGTGCAAGGTCTCTCTGAACGTCCTGTAAAGAGATACTTCACAAATTTAGCCATTTTCAGCAATGAAAAGGTAATTGTCTCGTTTCTGCCACACCCCCTCCCCTCCAAAACCGCAAAAGTATGTTATTCAATATATGATGAAGAAATGCGTCTAAAAGTACCATAATCTTTTTCGGTGAGGGTTAGACTCCGCTAAGGCTGCCCTTTGTCATTGATTCCGTTCAGTACTTTGAGGGACAGAATTTTTAGGCACAGCCGAAGCATTGAGGGTATCCGGTTTGGGGGTCTCAGCATTTAATCTCTGCTATTTGCAGACGATGTGGGGCTGTAGGCCTCCTCAGGCAATAACCTCCAACTCTCACTGGAGTGTGTAGCAACCGAGTGCTGGGATGAAAATCAGTACCTTCAAATCTGAGACCATGGTCCTCAGTCAGAAAAGAGTGGAGTGCTCTTAGGAAACTTAATTTGGGACTGTGTAGGCATTTTGGCATTAAAAGTTTCAAATAATATGTTTTAGGAACATTTTTTTTTGCATTTGGGGAAAAAAATGACAATAATTCAAATATCTACTCATCAGTAAACTCGATTGTTATATATTAAAAAAAATAAATCAGTACAGGTACAGGTTTACCGTTTTTGATAAAATCTTATGAAAATAAGCCATACAAAGTACAGTATGAAAACTTGAGACCCACACAAGTGAAAATAACCCTCAAGTAGCAAAGACTTAAAGGTTAGCAAGAAGCATTAATACCATGTTTGCCATCAGTAGCGCATCCGTGGTTTATAAACGTCAGCATGCTGAGTGCACACCTGCCATGCGGCACTGCCACAACCATTAACACCCTGACCATGCTGTTAAAAAGACTCCATCCTCTCCAGAGTTTTTAAAGGCCATTCCCCTTATTCCTGCCACATGACCTTCTGCACGGCTGCCATAGAAATCCAAGTGCGGCTTCACGGTCCATTAACCTCAAAGCAAGCAAACAACATCCACTGAAAGGGAGAGTGGCGATACATTGCAAGACCTCGTCTTACTGGAGGTGTAACGTTGCCCATGTCTTTTGCCAAGGTTCCAGCGTCATTAACGATAGCTGTCTCCGCCGTTCTCACATCTTGGCAATCTGTTTTCGCCGTCGCCATCTGGGGAAGCGGTCCAGCAGCATCTGTGCTAAATCCAGCAGAATGCTAAACACCCGTCGACTCACAAAAGGAATCAAGATCGTTACCAGACGGTATTCCTCCCGCCTTCGTGCTCGCCTCCCACACACCATCTGACCCCCTCTATGTCAGAGTGGGTCACTTTTTACTCTGCATTTTGGAATTTGAACTTCTTTTTAGAAATGAAAAATACTGAATTGTATTGCGGGGAACATTAGTCGCGCGTACCCTCTGCTTTTGAGTTATTTGGTTCAGCAATGCCTACCAGATCATCAGGTGTGCCACGTGAAATGATCCAATTTCACTTAATTGGTCTGAAAATGATTCATGCTCGACAATGAATATCTCCATTCATCTGTTACTCTATAGATGAAAGGGATAAATCATGACATCTGCCAGCAGTATTGTTGCTGCTATTTTTTTCCCCCTTTACTTAAAGATAACCGTCATTACTATCTTCCATGTTACACAGTGTTGAATGCCCTGGATATTCTTTTGTATTCTTCTCATGACTAATAGTTAAAACCAACAAGAGTGTGTTTTTATAAAACAGCAATTAGCTGTAAACTTCATTTTACTGTTAGAAAACTTACTATAATTATTAGGGCCTGGAATAAAAAAACATTTGTTTCCTCCCAATGCGTCATATATCATCCTATACACATATATATATTTTTTAATCAGCCTGATACCTTTTTCCCAAGTATAGCAGAGGTAAACAGTGAATATATTGTTTAGAAGAAAAAGAAAAATCTTTTCGGTTGCTAGAATGCATTGTGTGGCTCGATCCTTGTAATTAACAAACTTATAAGGATATTCATCATGGTCATAATTGTTTGTTTTACCAGTAGTTGAATTTGTGTCATGTTTAACACTTTAATGCTTCATGTATGTTGCACTGTCTTTGCATTTATTCATTTTTTGTTTGTTTTTTTTAAACAAACTGTAAGCTAAAGGTTACGTGTCAAGTAGAGACATCCAGTTCAATTCCATGAATTGATCAGCAACATTGCTTGTAAAAATTAAGATTTGCTTTGTTTTGAATGACAGTTTTGCAGCATGAACTTATCAACAAATTTCATGATATTAAATTCTTATGGAATCGATTTATGTGTAACAAATATTGACATACAGTAATTGTCACTTGTATACAACTACTGCAAATAAATTGTTAAAATAATTGGCAGATATTAAGCATTTATACTATTATTTTTGGGGTGTTTCTGAAGCTACATAATTGGCCAATTTAATCAGCTGGTCAATTAATAGATCGGGCCCTAATAATTATAGTGGAAATTTTCATACATGAGGTTTCAGGATTGAGTGAGTCAAAACGTGTTGACGTTTTTTTTTTTAATTACGATCTTGCTCCAGACAAATATTCATGTGAAAGAACTAAAACTAATAATAAAGCAAAAGAACAAAACTAACAAACTAACCTGATTGCAAAATTACTTTATCTCTAAATAATATCGGTTTTTCAAATTGAGTTGCTCAATTTACTGGTTACACTAACATTCACTGTCATTAATGACTACTAAGGTCAACATTTTAATTGGGCAGGCAGTGAAAAAACCTGAAAAACCGTTGAAATTATTCATCTTGGTCTCAATTTGTATGACAAAATCTATTTTTTTGTGCCAAATGGAGTTGCACAAGCGAATGTTTACTCTAACACTGACTGTCTTTAATGGCTATTGATTTCAAAAAAAAATTTTAATCGGGCAGGCATTGAAAAAAGGTTGGAAACATCTTTGAAAGGATGAATATGGTCATTTTTTGTTTGACAAAAGCTTTATATTTAAAAAAGGGTGTGAAAGATTTTTAGAGCCACTTCTTACAGTATGCTTAGAAAGGTTCCATCTTGGAATCGGAGTTGGTGTTAAGTCAATTTTGGTTTTTAATCCCCGTCCTCAGACAACACACGCAGGCACAACATCATGCACTAAGATGCACTCATACATCCCCCGCATCGATCCATTCAACAAGCAAACATTAGCACTCAGTCGAATGCTACCCGGCATCCTCACTAAGGTCCATAAATGCATCTAAACAAATGCACACTTGCAACTTTCTGGTGTGCTTTGATGCACAAACGTGTCAGTATTAAGATGGCTATGTCTGCTTATCGTTTTGCGGTTTTCTTCCAAACTGACTGGCCATATATAACCGCCGATGCATTCATCCAGTGTATGTTAGATTATGAGGTCCTCTTCATCCCAGCACAAATCATACTAATTATCTTGACTTTCAATTTTTTTATGCATTCAAGTGATATAATGTGCCCTTCTGTAATAGTTTTAATGTCACTCCTCCCACACATGTATGTCATACACACAAAGATAACGCTCAGAATCGTCCCTCTCTTTATATTCAGTCTTTATTCATTCGTGTAGAAAAAAAGACAACAGACCAATAACTGGAGTAGAGTTTTTCACCCATTTTTATACATAACAGCGTTCTCATCACATTTGAGGGTGACATTTATTTTTTTTTCTCAAGGAATAAGGATTTCTACAGAGTGAAATGTAGCCTCAGTGCTATTGAACAGAAACCTCAAAACAAGTGCTGACATTAAAAAAAGAACTCAAATTAAACAACACAGTAGCTCTGCCAATATCGCTGTATAACTGTTCCTCCTCCCTTAGAATATACCGACGGGTGCGTTTGGAAAGCAGCTGGTGCCCTCGCTGCTGTCTTGCTGTGAATGTTGAAGTGCACAGTGTGGCGGTCAGCCGGTTGTCCCCCGTTATCAAAACATCCCCTAGCGTGTCTTTGCTGCAGGAAGGCTACTGAAACTGGACGACAAGCCCTGAGTCAACTCCATGTTTACAACTGGTTCATCTCGCACAAGATGCCAACTAAAATATCCCTTGAATGAAAAGAGTCATTGCCAATTTATATTATCTTTAGCGATACAAGTGTTATAATGCCTTTTTACTTAGATTGGACACATGCATCAGAAGGTATGCAATTGTGGAACCTTTTCAAATTTGCTATGATACAAAGCGGTTTGTATGGTTGTAAGATCGCACAGAAATAAACGGATGGGCTACTACTGATACCGAGTATTAATTTTGAGCCGATATTTTGACATTTTTTTTTAAGGTATGCCGTTTTCATGGCGGTTGATGTTACAAGCCACCGATACGTAAAGCTAAATAAAGTACAGGTAAGTCTTCCTCAGCAGCAGTTGGCACTCTACTGCAGTAGTTTAACACATCTGCGAATTATGATCTGCGTCCCTAAAGAAAAATCTTGGTTGACATTTTCTATCACTTCTTGGTATGAAAACAAAATCCCTACAGAAAATATTAGAAAAGAATACAATCAGATTATGCTATCGTAGTCATATATTAAAAAATATCAACTGTTGAAAAAACAAAAGATAATATAAATTATGTTACCTGATTCGCTTGGGTTTAGTTTATTTACGTAATATTGTGATTGCCTTCACAAATATGCAACTTTATTCCTGTACGCTTACTTTTTAATCTTGTAGTAGTGCAACTTCCCCCTCTAACTTTGAGCTTTTATTCCTAAGGCTTTATAACAATTTGTTTGCTGTATTACAATATTTTTTTTCTTTTCAGTGTGGTCCTAACACTACTCTTTACAATTTTGAACAAGTTGACAGTTATGACAGAATAAATGAGAAAATTGGAATTTTGTATACTTGAGTTACAATCACAAACATTCATTACATCCATAAGAGTACATTAAGATCTAAATTTGATTGTGACAGAATAATTGCATTGTAAATTTAAACACGTATACCATACTTTATTTAGGTTTAAAAGACATTTCATTATGTTGTTGATGAGTACCGTCATTTTTTGCGGTGTAGTTTGAACACTGTGTTTTTAACTTTCCGTCAGAAATAAATGAGGTTCGTTCGCTTTGTTCCCGTTTTTTTTTTTTTTTTAAACCAGCCTCAGTCGGATCATTTGGGCTACTAAATTAAGGGTCGAAGATTCATGAGTTGGTTTCTTTCTTTAGTGAGGATGACAGCTTCTGTGTTTCCTATGTGTGGTTCTTCCTCATCATAATTGGAAACAGAATAACCCTTTTCCCCGTGTGGATTATTTAACTATATAAATGTCAAATCCTTAAAAATTATCGCACGCAACGAATAAGAGGTCCACTGTTAACTGAGGCTAAAATTGACTTTGTGGTGTGCAGGGGTGACATTGATGAGCTCTGGTTCTGATGCATGTCGCCTTTCTCCATATTTCTAGCTATGTTTCGACTACAACGACATTGTCGCAGAGCCTTTTTAACCTACCGTCGTCTTCTTATGTGCCCCTTCTGCTCCCACTGCGTTAAACCAACACGATTCTTTCAATCTCATTCCCAAAGCAGCAGCCTTCACTGTTTCTTCTTCATGTTTGCTCTTTCCAACCAAACATCTATCTATCCATCACAATGACTCTCTCTCTCCTCTCTCTCTCCCTCTCTCTCTCTCTCTCTCTCTCTCTCTCTCTCTCTCTCTCTCTCCCCCCCACTCATTAGTCTCCCCATGTGGCGGTTTGTGTCTCATGTCTTTGTCAGAACTGTTATCACTGCTGTCAGCTCCTTTGGCGAGAACAAAGTCGTCCTCTACTCACGGCACCACAAAAGACATGAGAGAAATGAAAGAGCCCCGGCGAAAAACAAAGAGGCAGGAAGGAGGAACAATTAAATTGGGTGAAGTAATCCAGGGGAATAGAGAGGGCTCCTGGAACAAGTATTTTTTGTGTCAACCACGATTTACTGTCATCTGTGGATTATAGCAACCATCAATTTCTCCCTCTGTCATCCCGTCATTAACACAGCAAAGAGCATACAGTTGGTCGGAAGATATGGGAGCTATCTATATACACATTAATTGCCTTTCCTGCGTATTATAAATATATCTCCTTCTACATCAGCTAAGCCTAGTATATCAACCTCAAATAAATTACTGTGTATGAAGAACAGTAGTTTTGAAAGACACAGATAGCCAATAGAGAAAAATGTAACCATATATAAATAGCACTGAAAGAAGGGCCCACCGTAACGCGTATTACAGTAGTAGAGTACAGTATAGCAGGACAATTACTTCTGTCACGCAATAGCAATATCCAATCAACATGGCTGAAAACAGTCTTTTCTACTTAGCAAACATATCAGACTTGAACCAGCTGAGGCACAAAGGGTACTTTGGAAACCAAGGACAAAATGGCCTGCGGCCACAAGGGTCGTCATCATAGAAATGGCGCCAGGCATTCAAGGCTCAGGGAGCGCGGCCCTGTTTCATCACGTGTAGGCATAATCTATGTCGGGGATGCCGCCCTCTCTGTAGCCACGGTTGGTACCGTAAGTGACATGATGGTGGCTGGTTTGGCTAAGGATGGTGCCATTGAGGCTGCCGGCTCTGTGGTTGCTCCTGTATGTCCCGTTTGCTTGGGAAGAGGAAGAGGACGAGGGGAAAATGGTGTGGATGTAGGTGACATCCTCCAGTTTGGGCTGCAGTGGCTGATGAGCCATGGCGGTCATCTGAAACCCTGCAGGGGGGGCTCGGATCTCTAAGATGGAATTGTCTTTCTTGGTGCCCGACTCTACATAGTCGTCATAATTTTTTGCTGCTCGCCCTCTGTTGTACGAATTTGAGTCCCCAGACTTGTAACTTGTTCTTTGTCCATACCAGCAAAAAATACCAAAGATGAGCAGTAGGCTTACTAACGCTGTGGCTCCCCCAATGATCCCTGCCAATGGCAAGGCTGATAGCTCAGAGTCTTGTGTGTCTTTATCTGACCCCTCTCCCCTGGTGTTCACCACAGCCTCTCCAGTCTCTATCTGAGCACAGGCTGGAGTAGAATCTTTATTGTTCGTTTCAACGCTGCCAACGCGAGCTGTCCCAATGCTGGAGCCGAGAAAGGTCTCCTGTCGTAATGGCAGCAGGCAAATGAGGTAATGCGAGCGTGGCGTGAGTTGGGTGAGATGGTACTGTCTTCTCTCCCCGGGAACAAGAGTCTCTGTGATGGAGCCAAGCGCCGCACTGGTGCCTAACCTCAGCCAAGATAGGCGGAATGAGGGTGCCGGCTGTGGGCACAACCAGCTGACCAGAACGCTGTCCGAAGAGAGCGCTTTCACCGTCAGCTCTAGGGCCCCTCCGGATACATGTCCTTCTCCGCCTGCAGGCAGAGGCATAACTAGACCTGGCCGCTTGGCTCGAAGAGTGAAAAGAGAACCTTGTGTGGGGACCAACAAAGAGTTAGTGGTAGTGCTGCCATGGGGAACTGAGCCCACAGCTTGCCCGTCCACTCCAACACTATCATCGCCTCCTCCATTCTTTTCTGATGGATTTCCCCCAGCTCCAGTGGCTGGACCCGCTGGAGGTCCTTCGCACTGTTCCGTTAGATAGGTAAGGTCTTTAAGGGACTGGCCTTTCACTGCCTCAGGTCCCTGGCAGGTCAGACCCCTGACTGTAACAGCAGCCCCCCAGCTATGAAGCCATACATGGAGCCAACGAAGACTGCAGCTGCAGTACCAGGGGTTTCCTCGTAGAAGCAGCAACTCCAGACTATCTGTGTCCTTAAGAAGCCCTCGAGGAAGACTGGTCAGGTTGTTTCCCGATAGATCTAGCTTCTGAAGCCGTCGCATTCCATCAAGAGCACCACGTGGTATATGAGTCATTCCGTTATCCTGCAAATGGAGTCGAATAAGATGAGCTGACGGGAGGTTGACTGGTGGAGACTGCAAGGCATTTCGGACAAGTGATAGTTCTGTCAAATTGGATAGGCGAGAAAAGGTGTCATCCGCAATGCGTGTGTTTGCTAGCAGATTCCCGTCCAAAACCAAGCGCCGTAAAGAGGAGAGCCCTCGGAAAGCATGTGTGGGGATGGTGTTGATTCTGTTGTCGTCCAATCGCAGCTCCTCCAAGGATGAAGGTAAGCCTGCAGGGATGCTAGACAAGTGGTTCCGAGAGAGAAACAGCAGTCTTAGCCGTGGAGTCCCAGAAAAAGCACGCTCTTGGATGCTAACTGTAGATATTGAATTATCATCCAAGTGTAAACGCTCCAGTAGTGGTAACTTGGCCAGAGATGATCGTGGTAACGTTCGTATGTTGTTGTCCTGCAAATGGAGCTCTCGTAACGAAGGTGGAAGGTGTATAGGGAATTCGTCCAGTTGGTTGGCATACAAGTAAATCACTCGTATGGAAGTGCTGCGCTCCAGTGACGGAGGCAGGCCGGCATTACTCAGCCGGTTGCTTTGCAGGTAGAGGATGGCAGCCGTCAAAGGTAGAGGAGGAATAAGACTGAGTCCGCGGTCATTGCAGTAGACAAAACCCTCATCGCAGCGGCAGACCGAGGGACAAACAATTCCTTCTTCTCCCTCACCCGTCTCCAAAGCGATTGCGGCTGCCGCCAGTTCCAGCACCTCAGCCAATAAGGTGAGGCATAGCAGCAGCAGGAAGAGCCAATCGCGAAGCTCCGCAAGACTTTCAGTTGCCATGTTGGTGCTCAGCGCCTGATGGGAAACACAAATGAGAACATGTTTTAAAATTACCGGAATAGCTCAGTGAGGAGTTTATGTCACTGGTGCCGTGGAATGCTGATATTTCCAACATAATCACTTTTAAGGAGACCTAAAAAAAAATCCTAAGTATGTTCAGTTGAATTTGAATTGCATTGAATCTTGAAAGAGAACAAGCCTCTTTAAACACTGACAATTGTTCAATAATTTGCAAATATAGCATGTGCATATGTGGACTGACCAAAAGTATGTATTTTTGAAAAACATTGAAATTCACCAGAAGTGACTTATGAGGTTTCAGCCCAACGGCAAACATAAACTGAATACTGACCCACCGGCCCGCATGCATGCGCCAAATGTTCTATTCTAAAGACAGATTTTTATCAAGTGTAAATTAAACCATTGACCACTCCTGGCTACAACATAGCTTGTCCGCTTTTCTAGCTTGAGTGGCTCAGTTTGGTGTCTGTATTGGAAATGGGTTAATAGGATGCTCCCTTTAAATTATGGGCTGGTCTTTTGGGGTAAAACGGAGGGAAATAATTAAGTAGCACTACAACGGTTCTAAAAGACGCTGGCCCACTGGGCATCTGCCCTGTGTAACAGATGGCTAGTCCAGCCCTGGTTTTCCCTAGGGTTGCAACAATGGATTAATCTATCAGCTATTTTGTCAATTAATTGATAAATAACATTAACAACACAACACATTTTAGTTTCCATGCATTTATTCAAAAACATGTCTATTTTATTGGCATATTGGCATGTTTTAATTATGATTCGGTTATTGGTTTGGTCCATAACAGGTCAAATATCAAATCTTGATTATTGTTCTCCAAAGTGAAAGCAAATGTTTTATTTTGGTTAACCAGTCTGTTTTCATGAAAGACTACAGAAACTGGACAACAATTACTCTTGAGTAGCTGAAATTTCAAGCATCTTAAGAATTTTAAATGAAAAAGAAGGCATCATAATGTTGATGATGGATTTGATAATCATTTAGTTGTTGATTAACTTAGCATTACTATATTTTTGCCAATGTGTAATATGTAGAAACACTAACGATTTAAAGACAACTAAATGATCATAGTGATGTTAACAACTTCTACGAGAGGCCCTTTTACGGTGCCTGAAGGTGACAAGGCAATCTAAAAAGTGTTTGTGTTTTCAACAGAGCATTTTCTTGTATAAAAGGAAGAGTTGTCCCTTGTGCAGGTAAATAATTCTCTTGCACCATCCCATGCTGCAATAAATAGCATTAAAGCTTCAGCTGCTATGGTTATAAAATGATAAAATCTTATTGTGTGGCCGTTATCATCCCCTGATTTATACCAGATTAAAGACCTTTACTATTTTGAACAATGAACAAAAACAGCATACACCTAATAATATGGCCTAATAAAATGACATCGCACAAAGGGTAAGCTGCAAAATAGATTTCCTGTGTATATGCGGACAACCGATAGCTGTATTTTCCATGACCCAAATGCAATTTTTGCAAAGCTAAGGGACCGACAACACATTTGAGAATAGAGCGAACTCCCGCTATCACAGGGATTGCATTCCAGACTGGCAAAAGGTGAAAATCCTTGATATGGAGACCATATAATTTTCTTTTCAAGTACTTTTATCCCTCCCGCACACTTTACACACTTTTAAACTTATTGAAACACCCTGCAACATGTTGAAAATACTTTTTAAATGAACCGTAAGCATATTTAAACTAATGTAAATGACAAGTATACACTGTTTAGAAAATACTGTATAAATTGTCATGTGTTTGTGAGGGTCTGGGTGTGAGCTGTGGCCAACAGCAGTTTCTGCATGAGTGTGTTCACATTTAACGTTTTACTATTCTCTTTATGCTTAGCTGACTGATTCTTGCCATGAAATGAATTTTAACAGTTGTCCATAAACCCCCCATTTATAAAACAAGAAATTCAACTAATTAACCCTTGATCAAACTAGAATATAAAGCATTTTATTTAGTTATTTCACTTTTTTCATTGTTCAATCATAGTTGTCCTTTTCAGTGATCTAAAATGGAGATCTTAATAGCCAAAACACAATTAAGAGTAGACTTCCTCTTGTTGGTCAGCCATCTTTTCTCTCTTTCACCATTTGATGTAAATGCAGTCAAGTGTTGCTAAACGTAAAGTTTTTTGCCTTCTTACTCCAGTAGGAGAATTGAATCGCGAAACATACTTCGGAGAGCCCGTCCATTATTTGGGTCAGCGCAACCGAGCACAAGACAAATGGGCAATTTAACGCAGCGAGAGATGTGAGGTGGAGTGATTGGCTGAAGAAGATTACGAGAATCGGGGAAAGCAAATGGATGACAGGGATGGAGAAAATTGGACAGTGACAGGATTAACCGAAATGGAGTGAGTGACATGAAACTAAAATGGCGAAATGATTGGGAGGAGGAAATCCGATTAATTTGCACGCAGCGCTGTTGAGAGCTGTGAAGACAACAGACGTAATAACCTTGGTGTGACAGCACTGCGTCAAAGCCCGCAATGAGATGCGGCGACGGAAATGCAGAATTTCTTCATACTTGGATCGCCCGCACAAACTAAAGAAGCCATCATAAAGCGCTCACACACAATTGTCTCAATGAAAGGCGGCATGCATAATGCACATTTTGTTTGAGTTATTTTATTGTTTGTGAAATGTGTGTGAATTATTCAGGCTTGAAATATAGAGGGGGCATCTTCGTGCAACATGACTGTGATCCTATAGTTTTATGATGTGCGCACCAATATACGTAACATGAAAATAACCAAATAATTATCCGCTCTCAATCTCGCTCGCTGCGAGTGAACTATTTATAGAACATGAATAACATTCCGTGGTGAGAGTTGTGTTGATTACAGGGTGGCCTCGCCTCGTTTGAGTCCTTTCTTTTTCAGTTGCCTGAGGCTATATTTTTTTTTCCTGACATGATTTGACAGCACATTTGATAAACAAATCCTCCTAAGGCAAGTATATATTTTTTTCTCCCCCCCTTGTGCAAATGCGCCCGTGCGCATGTGCTAGTATACAAACTTCAACTTGCTGGATGCAAACTTGCCCCTTAGCTGCAGTCAAAATCCATGCAAAGCGAACAAGACATGGCAACAATAGAACGGGCAGAGGGCTGGGTTGGGGGTTTGTTGTGGAGGAGAAGGGACGGATGGAAATGAGGATAGGAGGCAGATGGAGAGCTGCTCTGTCAGTCACACCAAGAGCGGGGGGATGGCGAAACTCGAGAAAATAAAAGCAATTTTTCTGATTCTTGGTAGTTGATGTGTAGTTGAGATATATATATATATATATATATATATATATATATATATATATATATATATATATATATATATATATATGTATATATATATATATATATATATATATGTATATATATATTTATATATATATATATATATATATATATATATGTATATATATATATATATTTATATATATATATATATATATATATATATATATATATATTTATATATATATATATATATATATATATATATATATGTATATATATATATATATTTATATATATATATATATATATATATATATATATATATATATATATATATATGTATATATATATATGTATGTATGTATGTTTAGCTATTATTTTTTTTTTTTTTTATCCACACCTGCCCACCTGGTTGATCCACCCGCCCTTTTTGGTGGCCACATTTGTGCAAGTGTTTGAAAAAGCTCAACCACAAGCTCTGTTGGTAGAAATTGGCACACCATGCTTAACAAACAGACTGTATGCCATGTAATTTGGGATGGACCCAGTTTTTTTTTTTTCTCAGAAAGTGAATTTTCATTTTAGCATTCCAAGCAGTGCCAGAATTGGAACATATGGGCACAAAAGGGACTCTCCAGGTAGAAAAGCATAACGGGAATGTTCTACAAATGTCAATAAGCATATGCTTCAATGCAACGGTAACTGTTCTTCGTTTTAATCTGCTTTTCCTTTTTTACACATCCTCATAATGTTTCCTCCAATTGTTTTCTGTTTTCAGTAGCCCCCTGCACCCCATCTCTACCGCTTGCACATTTTCTGATATTTCTGCCAACGTCCATTGAATCACACTCATTTTCCATCAGTCAACTTCAGTTCATTTATTTGGCCCAGCTCTAATCTCTCCCCGGTTCCCTTTCCTTAATTTGTCTGAAGAACCTGATAGTCAAATGTTTCAAATAGCTTTTTTTTGTAGATGACTTGGACTTGATTCATTGTCAATACCACATTAATAACCACCCTGCACTTTATTGGCAACCAGTCTTGAGCACCTTAGAAAATGAATGGATAAGATTGTATCTGTTTTTTGCCCTCATCTATCTACTTTTCTGTATTTCCCGCATTTCCTAATTTCTGTTCCTCCAGTTTCTGCTCACAATTTCGAAACATGCACAATAGGTTCATTGAAGACTCTAAAATTGCATGTGTATGTAAATTTTAGTGACTCCAGCATCCCAATTACAAAGTGTGAAATAGTCGAAAGCAAATCATGACGTGAACGTGAGAATGACTAAAGTGTGTACAAGAGGTCTTATCGACCTTCGGTATGATTGCTCAGGGCTCGCTAACCTGTACAGTCTGTTCCTTTCACTTCTGCTGCAGTTGTGTGTTTCTCAGTGAGGAATCGCTGGAGAGGACTTTTAGCTGGTTTTATTTGAAAGACTGGATGTCGCAGTGGGTCTAGACGCTCCGTCTTCCTCGAGCCGTTCAGATATATAGTCTCGTTCCTTGGGGCCGTGGGATCTTGGACAAATGATGATAGGGATAATGATAGTCTTTACTGCAGGGCTCCAGTAGCAACACCAGCATGGCTTAGGGCCACCACATTTGTGTGCCGTGTTTTCTTACTGCCAGGCTCTCTCGCTCTATCTGTGAATAAGAGAGTTGTTAGACCTGCCAACTCAAGTCATCTTCACCAAGCATCCAGAGGCCTAAATCAGAAAGCACTCCTCCAACACCAAAAAGCGACAGTTTGGCCAGACAGTCCCAAGACCGACGTTAGGCTCTGGGGTCCTTTTCCCAAGTCAAAGACATTCCCGGCTGCTCGCTCATGCAAAAGTGTTGGACCACGCACTATTTTCAAGGTGTCCTTTGGTTTTACTTAGAGGCCTAAAAAAACAACTTGAAGGAATTTCAATTCAGGGCTGAGTCATGTACAGATGATATATTTTTTTTTCTTCCTTGTGATGCCTTGCGCAGAATGCTCGTTTTGAACTCCTTTTCTTTCAGTTACTGCCTCGCTTTTAAAAGTAGTCCACTCTATTCAGGGCTTTGATGGCCAGTCGAGGGTAGAAAGTCTCCCACGGGTCTCTAGAACTGTTCTTCCGGGTGTGCTGAAGGTGCACTTCACTGATGCTTGCTTCAGCAGGTTGTTTTGTTGCCTGAAAGGACAAAGAAGAATACACCATTTACACTTCTTGTTTGAAATAGTCGTACAGTACTCCGTACATCTACATTCAAATGTACAAATAAATAATGGAAACAGTGTTCCTTGTTTTCCAGCGAGGCAATCAGTCAGGGAATTCTTGACTTCGTGTTCTCACTCACATGAAATGTCAGAGTCTCCTAAACCCAACTATTTCTTTAATACCTAACCTGATATTTTCCTGAAACCTTCTACAAACAAGAGAAAATAATATCTGAAGTCTTTTTTGCAGTATAGCCTGAAAACCAACCAACCAACCAACCAACCAACAGAAAGTCCGAGTGAATCAAATTTAATTAGTGAGACGGGGCTGCGTGATGAGGATGCATAAATGTCAGCCTTTTGCATTGGTTCCGGGCCAGTTCATTAACTGCAGTTTAGGGGAAGATCAAACTAAAACTGTTGGACACCGGAGCTCTTAATATTTCTGGCTCATGACACTCATTAAATGACGTGATGCCTGCTTACACTCCCAGTCACTTGCCGCTAATCGTGCAGTGCATCTTGCACAAATTGGCTTTCAAGTGATGTACCTCATCCTTTCAAAATGCAATTTCACAGAATTTCAAGAAATTAGATGTAATATTAAATGATCACCAACACGACAAAACAAAAACTTACTAATTATTGATGGAACGCCAGCAAGTTTCCATCCAAAAGCCCCCGTCCCACTGAGGGCCGAATCCTTTCAAGTGGCTATTTTGATCTTGTCAGGGTTCGTTAAAATTAGCCAACGTTCGCTAAAATGTCTGCAGAGGTTGCCAAAGGTTACCTACATGTTGCCAAATGTTTGCAATCAGTTTAAATTGTTATTTTTTAACTAATTTTGGACTCATTTCAACTATCCTTGCAACAAAATAAGTACAGTCAAAATCAGTACTGATTTTGTTGCAAGAAAATACATTTGGCGACCACTGGTGACTTTTTGACGACCTCTAGTGACATTTTAGCAAACATTGGCATACTTGAACACACCCTACTGGGATAAAACGAGCCACTACCTTGCAAGTATGTTTGAGCATATTTGCAATGATGTTTGAACATTCTTACAAATACATTTGTATATATTTTTGTCTAAATTCAAAAACCATCGTTTTTTTTTTTCCCCATAATGCCATTCGGTATTGTTCAAGTTGAAGTTCAAATGTAATTTCATATACATTCAAATGATGTTTGTGTCTATGTTGACAAAAAATTGCTTTATATTTTCCCATATTGCCATTATGTATTGAATTACCCTTGTGCATATACCCTGTGCTGAATAGACATAACAAAATCATAAACATTTCTAAAAAGAATGTTTACCTAATTTTCAAAAGCATGGGTAAAATGTGGGCTAAATTTTTTTTTTATTTTTAACTTTCTCAGGCACAAGTCAATACCTTGTAGCATTATGTGGGGGGAACAAAAAAAAATGTAGTTTTTAACATTTGAAATTGGTTTGCCAGTCAAAAAATGTTTACACCACATTGGCAGCCCCACGGTTCCATAATCCCCTTATTAGTTGTAGCAGAAATTATGTATGTTGTAAAAATACTTCCCGAAGGTCAACGCTTTATCTATGTAGTGCATAATTCCCAGTGGGTGCGAGCACCGCATTAAGGAAACTATATATTATAGCTGTGTCTGAATTTGTTTTTTTAATTTAAACAAAGCAATGGAGCTTTCATTAAGCACCACTTGCTTAGGGTTTGTACCCTGAGTGTAGAATCATACTCCCAGGTGAACGTTGGCTTTAGCAAGACAAAATCCTCATCAGGAATACAGAGTGTACCGAGACAAACTCATCAAGGCCATTAACTGCTCCGCTGCGCCCGCTCGCCTGTTCACTCCATCCCGGAATAAGTAGACTACATAACCAACTGGGACATAATCGTGCTGTTTGCTTAAACACAAATAGAGACAAATAAAGCTGTTCTCGTTTTCATTTTCAAAGGACGCACATGTTAAGAGGAACTTGGTCAGCGGGCTTACGTCTGTAGATATTTTTATCCTTAAACCGAACTCCCGTTGCCGCCACAAATGGAAAGGAATCTTTAGAGATGGTGGAGCTGTTTAGAGTGGCAGTTAAGACTGTACGTGATGTGGGAAATTGTCCTTTTTATAAAACAACCCTGGGGTGAGATCTCGTTTGTGGCATAGTGAACAGATTTATACTATATGCGCAGCGCATGGTGAACATGTGAAATGAAAACCGCTCGACATGAACCCTGAACAAGGCGCAGCAAGGCAAAGCACGTCCACTTGTTGACTGGCTTTGCAGTAGTGAGATGATGGCAATAATTACAGAAAGAGTTTTGTGCTCTGCACCTCTTGTGCATTACACACTGACAAATCCATCCAAGTTCTCCATCCATCAGTCTTCCAAATCAATACTTTGAACAACTCAGTCTCCGGATGTGCTTTGGAGGCAAGTTGAAACCTCTGAAATTAATAATGCCAAAGGTGCACGATTTGGAATTCGACCATCCCGTTGTTGGAGTGAACATTCAATAAGTCTGACGACTTGTCACTCTGTCAAAAACATTGGCTTTTCGGGGTTACTATGGTATCACAGTATCTTTGTTATTTAGCTGAATAAATTACGTTTGACTGTTTTCTGGTCACATCCCAAATTAGTGACTGAATAAGTTTGTGCAGTCAACTTAAAAATGTCCTGTGTTTTTAAAGAATGACAATGAAAGTGTTTTTAATTTGATTTATTATTCAAAGAAATGATTGACAGATTAATCAGTTATTAAAACGTCTAGTCAACTATGATCATTAGTGAGTCTACAATTTGAGAAATAAAACTAAGACTTACTACCGAGGTAGTAACTAGCTAACATGGCTAACATTAGCTCATTTCTGTTGAGATGCTACTCCACTAACAAAAATAGGGAGGTATTCATTTTTGGGTAACTTTGATTTTATTGTATTTATTTGCCCAAACATATCAAAGTACTACATTTTGTAGAGAAACATGTCTACTCTATGCACGAATTCTGCCACCCTACTGTCCTATGATTTGCTATCCTATTACGCAACACTGTAAATTCCATACACCGTTAAAGGGATTCCTAATTGTGGCTGTAAATTCTGTTGTTTGCTAGGAAAATTGTCTCTTTCTGTACCAATTGAAGGTTGACCACTCTACTGCAATGACCTTAGATAATCCGCTGTATAAACGATCACTGAGGGGTTCTAATGACCTTCATTTACCATGCGTTGAGCAGCAAATACCACTTTCAATGAAACCAACATTCACTTTTGTGCCGGAGCCTTAGGCGGCATGAATCAGACAAGGGATTTGGGAGGTAGAAACTAAGAATTTGGGTAGAAGTGAAAACAACTTGTTACTAAAAGTTGCAAGAAGATTGGAAAGTATTCTCTGACACTTTGGTGTCACATCACAGTGCGAATGGTAACTCGAGGCTTTTGCAGTAGCTATCTTGCATATCATCAGACAGCACTCGTCTGTATCTCTTTCCTCATGCAATAGAGGGTAAAAGGTGAAATCAGATTCTTCTTTCTTTAAATGGAAAAAAAAAATCACTGCCATGGTACACTGAATGAAAGTCAGATATTCTTACTCACGTTGTGATTAAAAAAAATGTTGCTGGACCAAAATCAGTTGATGCATTACAACAAGATAGCTTCTGTCAGTTGTTCCGGTATTAAAATGCTGCAAATAACAATAGGCTTAACAGAAAAAGAAAGACATTTTTCCCAACTGTGACATTTATTCACTTCGGTTTTACTGAGCAATACTAGGAGAATAATAATAATAAAAAAGAACCTGTGCACCATTGTTCACGTGTTGCTGGCAATTCCCTCTTAGACTGATCAATCACTATGGGCCATCCCCTCTACCACTGTGAACTTGTTTTGTCCTGTATAAAAGAGGGCACATCACATTGCTGAAGCGGACACAATTCACTCTGCTTGTGTGTGACAGTGCATGTAACATACTTGCACTGTATGACATTCATCGTGCTTTTCTACCATCTATCGTTTTTACCTCTACCTTGCCTAGCTGGACTTATCACCTAAGATCAACATCATGACTGTCATGTATTTTTGAGATTCTGTTATTTCAGCCTACTTTCACATTCTACATTGTCGTGTCTGTGGTTTTGACTAACAATGCAGAGCCTTTGAGGAGGCTGTTGTGAGCTCAGTTTAGCAGCTAGGTGTTAACTAGTTAGTCGTTAACAAGTCTGTGCAATGAGCACCAATTGTGTGGCCTTACAGCTACTGTGGTTTATGAATGTGATTTTTCTGTCTTTATTTCATTACCGTTTGTTCAATGAAGAGATTGAAATTGCAGTTTTGAACAATAATTAATAAAGAGTAACAAGGATAGCAGGAGAATTTGTTATTTGTATTTTGATCGTAATTATATAATATACAGCGGACCAGCCTTACCAGGTTTAAAAAAAATAAGAGTAATAAACACCCTTCACTTAAAAAGCGTTGTAATTACCAATGAATGCCACTAGGCTGCGGCAAAGCTCTACCTTTTTCAAAATAAACCTCCTCAACTCTCCTCTACATAGTTTCTTGGCACTGTCAGTATATCTGTCAGTGGAGCTGAGTTTTTTTTTTTTTTCTTTCGAGTGGGTTATTGTATTTATTGCAGGAACGATAGCATTAATAGAAGGTGCAAGCTGTGTGTGGATAAAATACTCAAGACGTTAAGCAGGCCGCTTAACACAGGTGCTTCTACTATCTTTCCCTTTTCATTTTAGCTCCTCTAGATGACCTTCTATTTGCATGAATACACTTTTGAAACGTTTTAATAGACAGTGGCGGGGAAATTATCTGTATCAAATCTTAATTTCCATCAAAGCTTTGCTCCATCAGGCTGTTGGGAAAAATAGAGAGCAAAGAAAAGTGACAGCTGTGATACTTGGCAGTGCACTCACCCTGTAGGGAGCTAGGAGACAGGAAGTGAGGGGAGTAGGAGCTAGGGATTAATAGTGGGACCGAATTGTGAGCACTTTGTAATCATTGGGCTGTCTAACCTCGGTGTTAGCGAGGTTGATGAGCACGCGTCCCCGCTGACACGCGCTCTCTCCACAACCACTCTGCTGAATATTAAAATGGGGAGGAGAATTCCTCGGAGCCCCATTGTCAGGCGGGCCTATTGTTCTCTCCTGGCCTTTGGCTCGCTACGCGTCTGTGTGTTTTTAGTATTAATGCGCAAATCGGTGTCTACAATGTGTGCTTATGCATATAACGGCCGCATCTTCGCAGCATGTGGCGGCCGTCCGCAGCCGAGCAGCAGTTAAAAACGGCAGTCAGGGTGATGGGTGGGGCATTCGGGCCCGCCGTGGCCCATAAAGGCGCGCGGCTCGAGAGCAATCGAACCAGCCGTCGGGGCCAAATGCTGGCAATTATTTCACCTGGAGGCGCCATCTCTTAAAATGAACACTCTCATTAAAATTGGCCATGTGTGCTCACTGCGCACACGCGTGTGCATTTAAATGCACGCTTGCAGTTTAGCAAAGTGTGTGGCAGCACAGATGCTCGTCTTGCAAACGTCACAGCGTGTGTTCGCTCGCCTTTGTCTGAGAGTGTGTATTTCATTGAAGCGGTACAGATTATGGGAGACGCAGGTCAAAATCAAGTGGCTACGTTCGCTATTAAATTATGGATGAAAAAAATGCTCATGCATTCATAACATTATGCTCTTTGTGTACACATCCACTTAAGTCCAATGGCTTTATGACATGCTAAGTGGTAACTTTCGCCTCTGACAAAAAAAATAATTGTACATATCTTATTTCATTGCACTGGGAAAGTATATTTTCAGTAGACATGAATTTTGTTCAGTTGCGTGAATATTAGTAATGGTTATAATAACTGATTAGACAATTTGTCAGTCAAAATGATAAAAAAAATTTGTATCAGTGCTTGTAGAAGAATAGCATCTTGTAGCAATTGAGGCGTTGGACGTGACAATAAGAATGCGGTGAGAAGGCCAATTTAAAAAAAAAAAAAAGACCTTACCACGTGACATGTGACATTAAAAACATTGTTATAAAATATCATTCAATTGCCAAAAAAGGGCACTAAAAAATGACTCAACTAACATTATATTGTACGCCGCCTGTTGCCAACATTTAGCACTGGCTCCAGCATCGAGCATAATTTAGCTGCTACTAGCGCTCAAGAGTCCTATATAGGCTGGCGAGAGCAGACGGATGACTTTTCAAAGGCCGTTTAATAGACTTGAATGACTTTGCATACTTTGTTGCTGACAGCTAAACACAGTTGCTATTTGACAACAACAGCCTGTCAAAATATCCATGTTTTCTATTTCATTCTCGCCTGTTTCTTTTCTTTGTGGCCATCTGACAGTTGCACCATGGTTTTATGTTCAATAAAATTACAGTAGAGTACATTGTATTTGTCGCCTCAAAACCTGATAAAGTGTCTTTCTATAGCAACGGGTCGGTAGCGGTGCTAAATCATTTGGTGTGCATGGAGAGTTGACAACCGTATTTTTTTCACAATGATCCACTAATTTATTACAAACTGGGTGGAATCCTGAGTACCTGTCAAGGAAAATATATGAATTTCACAAAAAAAAAAATGACAAAAGAAAGATCTGAATCTGGGATTTCGACGCAAGCGTGCTAACCACTAGCGCACCGTGTTACTTCAATTTGAATCACTTTGAAAAACGTATAGCAGTAAACAAACACGTTCCTACGGTATCTAAGATGAACATCGGAAAAACGTAGCTACGCAATTAGCGCGGCCCGGAAAAGTACGGTTTAGTTCAATGTACGAATTTATTTTTCTCAGTAACTTGGTGATGACTCCACTTATCTTTCACATCAGGGTCTGCGTATTGGTGTCTCTGGATTTATATCTGTGTTTGTGTGCGAGTGTTTAACTAACCCACACACGTAACATTCCCATCTCTGCCTCCCTGTTTCTCATTTATGGAGCAGGCGGCAGAAAGAAGGAGTGCAGAGGGGGCCAAATGAGAAAACAAGTGATTGGGAAGGAAGAGTGAGGAGGGTGGGATGCGAGATGGTGAAACGGAGGGGAGGAGAAGAGAGGTAAGGGTGCAAAGGTGCATGCAGGAAAAATGAAGTCTGGCTGGAACAAAATGGGGAGGGGGGCCTCGACAGAAAGAAGAGCCTGGGAAGAGGGGAGATAGGCAGAAGCGGCAAGATGGGGGCGCGAGAAGTAATAGAGGCGGAGGAGGAGGCAGCAGATTTATGAAGCCATTGCAATGTAATTTGGAGGCAGAAATTACTGTCAGCCCGTGCAAGGTTTAAAGTCGGTGAAGCCTGGATCCAGGCCCCCATGTGTGTGCGTGTGGCCGGTCACAGACAAATGGCGATGCAGAGACGCCGCAGAAGCTCTGACCTGCAGCTACTCGTCTGTCTCTGCAAACGCGTGCACGCGCACGCTGCTACTCCATGCATGAGCGATGTGACTACATGGCGTTGCAACATATCCCGGCATTCATATTTAGCAGCTCATATTTCATCCATGCTTGAAGACACAGATAGACACACGCGCGCAGCGAAGGTCTTGTCAGCCTCCGAGGGCCCGGTCCAGTCAGTGGAGGGTGTCGCTGTGGACAGAATGAAGGTTGGGTGCAGGTTTGGCCTGAAGGCGGGGCCGCGGAGTGACAAGGAGCCATGGAGGAAGGTAGAGGTGGGAAATGGAAATGAGAGAGCGAGAGATTCTTAAGGGGGCTACAAAGAAGAGGGTGAGAGATGTGACCGGCTTTCTAACGCAGAGACACACAGCTTCCATTTAGCGTGAGGCAGCCAGAGAAAGCGAGAGATGAAGGGAGTGGCCAAGCAAGGATAATCGGCCCAGATCTCAAGGCTATACTGTTTTTTTTTTTTTTTTTTCTCCACTCTAGCATTGCTGCACACGCACACAAACACACATCGAATGACGTGTGTGGTTTTAATTTATCCTCATCAGACAGAACCAGTGGACACTGCCAGGATATTTTTCGCTTTCTCTCCCTCTGCCGTCAGCAAAAAAAAAAAAAAGAACAAAGCGCTAATTCACATGTTGAAAATGAATGGTCTTAAGTGCATTCATCCTCACAGAAGTAATTATTAAAGGAGAAAACAACCGTCACGTGTTTATGAAAGTGCAAACGCTTCAAGATTTGTGCTTATGATTCTGGCGCGTATTCATTCTTTCGTGTATAATATGTTGGTGTGCGCGGTCACGTTCATTGTCATGATGAGCCCATATGGTGCATTTGCATACCAAGGCCATTGGAGTTATATGAGGCATAACCTCTTACCTGTGATAAGTGAAATGTTCAAGTCGTTGTATTGTAATGATGAGGAAATGCTAAAATCTCATCCAAATTTAATGACGTCAAATCGGTGAAATTCCTGCCATCAATCCAAACATGTTCAAAATGACTATGCACTCTGTTTCAGATGGCAAATATTGACCATATTAAGTACATCTAGACCTGCAGCAGCTAATCAAATGATTCGCAACTAATCGATTACCTAAGTAATCGATTATCATTTTTGATAACCAGTGAACCATTTTGAGGCTTTTTGTTGAACAAATGCATTAATTTGACAAACACAGAACATGTGTATAATATGTGTTATGAATCAACGTGTCTATTTTCTTCATTTTACATTTTTTCCATATAGGCATGGGCCAATATTAGTTATGATAACCTTAAGCAAAAATATCACAATATTCAAATTAGAGCTCTTTTTTTCCCCTTTAAACATGAACTATTTTAATTTCAAACAAAATTTTGAGTATTTGGTACATTCAGAAATTTTTAAGATATTTAGCACCATGTTTTCTTGTTTTTTTTCATAGTTTTTGGTGCTCCGTCACTGGTAAGCTCTTTTTAAGACACGGCACCCACTGGGAGGCACACTAGACAAAATAAGTGGGCTACATCATGAAAATTCAACATATTTATTGGTTTAGACACGCAAACTATCTTCCATTGTCTTCCAGTATGCTGCTTAATTGCAAAGGAGTTAAGAAAAAAACTCTCGCCCTTATCCTCCATTCATGCCAAGGTAAAAGAAACAACAACAAAAAACAGCGAATGGCATCCAAATATTTTTCAAAGAGGCTGCTTGTTGAGTCAATTGTGCAAGCAGGTAATCGTATTCTGCTCCATTTAAGTGCCCCCTTTGTTACATTAAGCAAAGAAGAAAAGCGCTCATTAGCAGTTGTAAGCAGTATTGAAACCTTGACTTTTTAACACTGCGGTAAACCATCAACGCTGTCGTCTCCCCATTCCTATTTCCAACCTCTAGGTGCTGCCTAAGTACCGGTAAATGTCTAAGCATTATGAATAATTTTTTCCATGTACAAAACCTCAAGTTGGGATCTTTTTTTTCCTTGCAAAAATGTTGTTTTAATCACAGGATTTTACTGTATTTATTTATCTAATCATTTATTACCATATTCAAACTTTATGGCGTGTAATTAGTGTGCTGTCAAGGGATAAAAATAATTGAGAGCTTAATGAAGGGCTGTAATTAATTGATCTAATTGATTTATTTTTAATCTCACTAAAACGAGCATGTTCAAAACCAGTGCTAACGGGCCGCGATGCTGCTTGTTTTTAATGTTTCCGTCTTCCAATGCAGCTGATTCAAATGATCAGAATCATTATCAGGCTTCCGCTGAGCTTGGTGGTGAGCTGATCCTTTGAATCTGCTGTGTTGGGAGGACAGAAACATCAAAAACATGCAGGATAGCGGCCCTCGAGGACTGGGTTCGGACATGGCTGCACTAAAACATAGCTGAGAAGAACCCTCAATCCGATAGTAAACATCCATCATTTACGGTATTTCTTTAAAAGATTTTTAAAGAAATACACTGTTTATCTTCTGGTGTATTTAAGGCACGTTGAATTTCGACCATCAGGACCAATGAGACGTTTTCTTTTGTCACTGACCAAATAATTTGGGGGGAAAATTAAAATGAAACATCAGGTGTGTTCTCAAGTTTAGATTGGCAAAGAGCTTTGCTATGGCTCGCTGCATTAGCATCTTTGTTGCTATCGTTAGCTGTGGCGAATGATTGGGTTTTAAAAGGAACATCTGCTGCATTTATTTCACACTCGGTTATTCTAGCCATGTAAGAAAATTTCTCACTGTGTCAATTTAACACCTTTAAATGTTATGTATAGCCGAGTTTGAGTCACCTGTAGCCAATTGAAATTCTGTGTAGTTCCGTGGCTATCTGAACGACAAAGTGATGCCGTTTCAAACATGATCCAGGATTTGGAGCAGAAAATAATATCAGCAAAATGTAGGCACTAGTGTACAACCACCTTGGAGTAAGTTGAGCAGTAATCCTATCCTGTCAAAAATTGAATAAATGAGCAGGATACGAGTGCACACAAGCAGGAGTGATCCACTGCGCTGTGAGGTTCTTATCACTTTGAGTCCACGTTTCATCCATTTGACATTTATTCTGACCATCAAATGTCGGCGACTCCACTTTTTTACCTTTTTCTTTTGCTATTTCAGGCCAAGCACTCAAAACGTGTCACACTGCTGACAAAGGTCCTCATGAATGTGTCTGACATTGCCATAAACATGTTGGTATCAGCTGTTCCTCGCCAACAGACGCACACTCATGCAAATGTCTGCCGCGCGCTGACGGAAATAAACCTCGTAACCTCGCTCGCACCAACTTATTTGCTCTTCTCAACTTTCCGACTTTCTCGCAGTTACACAAAACAGTGTTCCTTTTTTTTTTTTTTCTTTCCCTGCGGCGAATAATAATCATACCCTTTTGCCCTGTGACAACACAAGCTTCCACTTACACTCTCTGCGAAGCTCCATGCTTCACAATTGTGTGGAGGTCAATTATCTCTGGATGTGCTGCCACAGTAGGGCCGTCTACTCATGCAGCAGCAAGGTGTTAAATAGGAAAAAATGGACGTTTCAGCATTTCCACACGCTGACATTCATCATCCTTCAGCACCTTATCTTACATGTTTGCTATTCTCTCCCCCATTCAAACTCACAACATTGCACCTTTTTCTGCCTTTCGCACCTCCTGTTTAGGTCGAGACTCCCTTTATTATACTTTGTGAAATCGGGGAAATCATTGAGATACGGCAGTGGCATCATAATTAAAACGTTTCAAATGAATTGATTTCTTCTCGTAGGTTTGCCTCATGGGGATGTTTGACAAGGGTTGTCTTCTTCTACATTTTGTTAACTATAGACAGTTTTGTAAAGGAAAAAAAAAACCTTCACGCTGTGACAAGATGAGAGCAATCATTGAGACTGTAAATAGGTTCTTAAATCTATTGTTAGATTGAGACGGATGAATAAAAGGTAGGTTAAAAAAAGACAGCACGGAAGGATTGAAGCACAGATGAGGACAGACAGGGAGACAAAGTGAGCTGTAAAATCTTTGCCCCGGAGGAAGTCGGCTTGCAAAGAGCGCAAGGATGAGTTCGGGATGCAGTGAAGAGAGCTTAAGAGGAGGAGGTGGAATAAAGCGCGGAGAGGAGTAGAGAAAGACAAGTGAAACGGGAGGAGTGATGGAAGAGACTAAAAGACACGCACGCAGTCTTGTCACGAAAATGTCACACAAATAATAATGCTGTAGTTCCAAAAAAGAAAGGATGTACTTTTAAAACTGTCAGGATTCAATTCATCAAGCTTTTGAAAACTTGAAGCAGTGCAGTGCGATATTTTGTAAATGACAGTTTTCTAAACGTGTCATTAAAAAGCAAATGTTGCAAACGTCACATGAACAAACCCAGGAAACGAGTGAACCGTGACGTAGGGCAGGGCGATTAAAATCAAAATGTAATCATCGTTTTCCAATTTTGTCTTTTCACTATCATCAAAACACAATCATCACTGGGCAACATTTCATGGGCAGAATGTTGATGCAATTTCCCGCGTTATGAAAGCACCCTTCAATGCACCGTCTTGCTCGCAGCACGTGTGTGACATACTGTTTCTTCTACCCTCCCTGAACACGCTTTAAACCGTTTGACAACGCAGTTCGAGTTGACTAATAAACACTAAACAAAAAGAATTTCACATTCTGTACATTTAAAAACAAAGAAGGCTACCAAAAAATAGCAATAGCTATGATTGATAGTAGGTTGTGGGGTGGAATCAAATTTCTGCACCTCTCAAATAAAATGGAAGGATACATCTGCTCAGTTCTTATTAAAATTAAACTTTTAATATACTACTATACAATTTCTGGCCTAAGTTGAGCCATACAAAGTAAAACGCAAAATGTGAACCTTTTCCAAACCGATTGCGACTTGCGTTATGCACACAGGGAATCTGTGTGGTTAATGGAGTGGATGTAAATAACCCAAATGGTGTTTTTGTGGTAAAATATAGTGTTTACACTGCAGTTAGTTAGTGCATCACTGCAGGTGCACTCGGCGTTCAATTATTGAATAAAAATGAGAATATGTTACATACACTCATGGGGAATCTGCGTTTCATGAATACAGCTTGAGAAGCATATAAAAACTGTCAGTTTCATTTTAAACACAGCAGATAATCATGAAAACAACAGCAGGGAAGGAGTCTTCATGTGCAAGGACCAAATAAAAACATCTTCCCTCGAGGGTGATGGAAATATACAAATATGTCCAGCTCTCCAATTTGTCACTCGGCTAACCAGTTGCACTCAGTCGTACATTATGTTTTTTTTTTTGTTTTTTTTTCTCCAGAATGCTCAGTTGAAAATACTGTAATTGACTGTTTCCTGCAGCATGTCCTACTAAGCAGGACAGATGAGCCTTTGCAAGCCTGTTAGAGCACAGGGCACAAGGGAAATGTACACAGATGAAAAGATTTTGCGTGGGTTGACACTTTTCTTCCGGCTTCCATCATATCAACACATCATATTGTGTCCGGTGATGGATCTACATGAAAAAGTATTACATTTGGTACTGTATGTTTTTGTTACATAACCCATCTATACTCTTTAATGTGCTGAACAATTAATCAAATTCAAAATCAAATTTATCATTACTTCATATTCATTTAGTAGAATTTTGTGATGTGATAGTAGTGAATGGTTTAATGACCCAGGTAGACGTATTTAGCAGAGGTCAGGAACTTATATTTATTTGCAGGTCCGACATTTGTCATTCGTCTGAGCCCCGCTCCCTTTCCGTCTTTGTCGGTCCGACTTTTTTTCAAATTGTAATCGCCTGTCCGTCAGTCCGTCGGTGTATTTTTACTCAACCTTCCGCCGATACTAGAGAGCAACATTTGACAATTATTATTCTTTTTTTTTTTTCTGGCTGTCATTTGTCAGGCGCTGGTCTACTTCTGTCTGCTCACATACTAATATTTTTTTTCTGTTTTAGCACTCACACTTAAAGTTAACACCATGCCTGTGGTTCTACAGTTACACTGCAATTGAAAACAACGCAGTAATATAAGTGTAACACAAAACAAAGGCAGCTTAAGGGGTTTAACTGGAGGCTACAGTCCACCATCATGTTTATTATTTGTGTAAATGCTTGACCTCTCAATGTGTTTGTTTGAAATTTGACTAGCTTCCAAACTTTTGATTTGACTGATAATGTGGATAAACACACAGTTATTATATAAAATATCAATTCATGGTACGTTTAGATACATTTTTGTTTAAGTCTTACCTATAAGACCAAAACATTTATATTAAATCTAATATTCTTTATTGTAAAATTAAATCATTTGTGGCTTGAAAAATGGTAAGAGGACCTTGAAAAAGCTAATCTCATAATTGAAATTGCATTGTAATAAATACAAAAAAAACCCCTACTCTATAGCCTCTTTATAGACCTACTTTATAGACCTATTTTACTTCAATTCCCCCACCCCCCCAAAAAAAATGTGATGCAAGTTACAGCCACCAAGCACATCTGAGCAAAGTGGTCTTTTACAGTAAGTTTTTAGATATGGTTCAGAAGCGGATCATTTGCCCCCTCAGCAGCACACAGCCCAGCAGGAAGCTGCGGGGCTGATGATGCTGATGAGGGTGCACTCTTGGGCAGCGGCATTCAGGAACTCCTCTGCTTCGGCGCTGTTCTCTATGTCAGAACATGATGAGAGGCGTATACGTGCCCAGGACACTTTTGTAAGGCTTTAAGATCACAGGCAATTATTACAAATCCACATAATACCAGTCTGATGAGAGCAGGGCTTTTATCAGCAATCTTACCCTAGTCCTGCCGACTTCTTATATCCCACCGTAAGCTTCTCAGACACTCCCCCCCCCCCCCCCCCCCCTTTATCTTATCTTTTATCTTGGTTTGATTTACGCCGGTGTGGGTGCAGTCTAAAGAAATGTAATACAGTTGAGCCCAATTTCTGTGTGTGATGATTTCAACAATGTTGTTCATAGTAGAATTGCTCTGGTTCATATCGTGTTTGATGAAGTTAGGTTGATAAGATGGCACACACATACACAAACACTCTGAAATATATTTGGGAAGTAGATGACTGAAACTAGAAGGGCGGAGAAAAACTACTGATTGAATGCTTTCTGAAACTACAACACTTCTTATAAAGTGTATGAATACAAATGGAGACTTATCACAATACATGGCTCAATTCTTCTTGCCGTTGATGAGTCTTCCTGCCCCTTTTACAGAAAAGCATTCCCAAAGCATGATTTTTCCACCCCCGTGCCTCACAATGGGTACGGTATTCGAGGAATACAACTCAGCATTCTTATTTCTCCAAAAATGATGTGTTATTTGAAGCAAAAAGTTCCATTTTGCTCCCATCTGACCACATCACATTCTCCCATTCCTCCTCTGGTCTTCAGCAAATTTCAGACCGGCCTTTACATGATTGCGTTACCGCCGTGTAGTTCTAGGCTGATTCCTCACTGTTCCCAGGATCATTTGAACCCCACGGGGTTAGATCTTGTATGTAGCCCCATCCAAAGTAAATTGTCAGTGAAATACTTTTGCCATATTCTCCTAATGTTTCCAACAAGTGAGCTTTGCTCACAAAGTTGCTTAACAATTACAGCGTGACTCATACCAACTTTGTGCAGTTGTACAATCTTTGTGAAGCTCTCTGGTCTTGGTCATGGTGAATTCTGGAGTCTGACAGTTAGGTGTGTTTCTTAAGCTTCTAATTAGTTCAAACTGGTGTCAGTTAAACTGTTAACAAGCGGAGGCCGGAATAACTTCCCTCAACCAAATAAATCCTGGTTCACCTCAAAACTTCTTTAAACTCTGTGCCAATAAAACTGATTTTTTTCTTGTCTGCACAAAGGCTACACTTTTCAAGACTGACAGTTTTTCCCTTAACATAGACAACTATATTGTTTCCCTCCCCCTCAGGTTAAAAGTCTGGATGTCAAGCTTGACAGATCACTTTCTTTCAGTGCTCACATTAATACCATAACTCAGTCTTCATAGTTTTCCATCTTCGATCCATCAATCGTCCCCACCCCTTTCTCACCCCTCACCCAACTGCCATCCTGGTCCGCAGCCTTGTCACCTCCCGTCTTGATGATTGCAACTCTCTTCTCTTTGGAGTCCCCCCACAAATCCCTGCATAAACTTCAACTGGTACCGAACTCAGCAAGCCCGTATTATCACTAGAACCCTGTCGTTTTACCCCGTCACCCCTGTTTTTCAGCAGCACCACTCAAATTCAGATCCATCAAAATACTCCTCCATACATTTATATATATATATATATATATATATATATATATATATATATATATATATATATATATATATATATATATATATATTAGTCAAATACACACAGTCTGGAATGTGAGCACATCGTGTCTTGACAGTGTTTGAATAAATAATCCCATTAACATGTGATAAGAGTTTTTCCACCTCAGAGCACATGCACTCTCTCTCTTACTCTCTCTGTCTTTCTCTACCTTGCTCTTTTACCGTCTCTGATTCTGAATAAGGAATGAACAGGAAATATCTCCAGGTGAGCAATTTTTACACGCACCCGTACGTGCCCATACACTCACACACATCCAGTCCAATGTTAGGTCACAATAACTCTGACTAGGTTAAACCTGACACGTATGTTTTTGGAGTAGTAGTTTAGGTACGCATGTGTGTTAATTGTGTGTATTCAAGTGTGCGCTCATGCATACGTAAGAAGCCTTTTTTTTTTTGTTTTAAACCCAATGAGATGTGAGGTCTTTGTGGCAATCAGGTGGCAAGCTGAGGTGAAAAGCTGAAATTTGAAACGTAACCAGGATTGGGTTTTTTTTCTACTTTGCAGCCGCAACTCTTTATCTCTTTATTAGTTTCTGTCAGTCTGCGTTTTCTTATTATCCACGGAAGGAGGAAAGAAAAAAAAAACTGACATCGGAGCTAAGCCGTTAGCGAAAAGGATAAAAAAAGCATTTGGAGGAAAATGTGCTGTTATTGAGCAACTTAGAGGAACTAAGGCAAATGATGCTCCTGTAAGTCAGGAGTTGTTTCTCATGGGGATATCATTCTAAAGTGACAAGCCTCGCTCTCCGGGAAAAAAAAAAAAAAAAAAAAAATCAAAGTTCCGCAAAATCCCTGTACACTTTGAGATATTTTTAACTGAATACATCAATCGAACCACTTTAACTGTCTCATGCCCTCTTATTAAGCGTCACCTTGTCATGCTTTTTTTTTTGTGTAATTTATTGTTTACCCTTTTCATTATCTGCATTGATTTTGTGTCAGTGTTCAGTATCGTTGCTTGGCTAGTTAGTGGAATGTAGAACTGTATGTGCAATGTTGACCTTTTGTAACAGTTTTTTTGGTCCACAACATGCTCTATCTAATGAAATCCAATACAAGAATAGAACTCGAGCTGTCAAATTTAATCGATTAATCGACAAAGACTTGATTATCAAATAAGTCGACAATTATTTTAGTAATCATTTAGAGTAGTGCTGGGTATTGTGTCTTCAAAGTGTATTGCGATATATTGCGATGCAGCAAAGGTGTTTTGCGCTATATTGGGCAATGTTTGTAAAAAAGAATAGACATTCTTTTTATTCTTCTAAGCCACACATATTTGACATCGCAGCACACATTAAACATTCTTTTTTTTCTTTTTTTTTTTAAAAAGCAGCAGGTCCTCATTTTTCGATTTCAAAACAAAATTTGTAATCTCCAAAATTCCCATTTGACTACAACTCAACATGAGAGTTTCTATCTCTTAAATTTAATCTAATTGACAGTCGTGTCTGAATCCTATCCCAGATGATATGACAGTCTTTTGTTCTAATGGGCAATTTGGAGCCAATTGTCACTGTCGAGCAAAAGCCTTGCTTATATGTCCAAATATGGGCAATTTAATATTCTTTCACTAATACTCACCTGTCCCGATGTCATCTGTTATATTAATTCCTATGTATCGTTTTGAAAAGCAAATTTCTCAACTCTGTATGACACGGGGACCAGGCTGAGGTGTTGCGTAACTTAGAAGAGAATCGACTAGAATAGAATGTCTTTATTGTCAAAGTACTGCAGGTATGCAACAGAATTAGTGCTGCTCTGATTAGTACATATTAAATAAGTAGGAACAATGAATACAATAAAAATAAATAAAAAAGCATAGTTTTGCAGTTCTCATAGCTTCTCTATCTAACTCCATGGGAGCCAAGCGATATTGTCACCTCAAAAGTCTTCTTTTTTTTTTTTTTCCCCCCAGACAATGCTGAGTGAAATAGGCTAGGTTTCATACATTTAATTCAGCCTCCTTTGTTCAAAAGCAATGGCTATTTAAAGGCAACCCAGGATTTTTCTTGGACTACCCCTCGACAGTGTTTTTAAAAAAATCCCTTTGCAGATTGGCATAATCTTCTTTGCCACCCACCCCATTAGCATATAACTTGGCAGTCCTACAGTAAACTAGAAGTGAACCCAGTTGGAACTCCTGAGGTCTGACCTTAAAGCCCTCCAGTCAAGAGTAAACAGACATCATAGCTAATGACAAGCGTGTCCTTTAGCATTAGCGCTATTATATACAGTAGTCTTTTCTGATTAACGCTAGAAGATATATTGACATCAACTACACTATTGTCGGAAATGTTTTGTCAACTAAATGATTGGAAACAAAAGAATGCCAGTTTTTGTGTAGAACAAATTGACATTGTTGTTATACTCCTGCAAGACATTACATTTCTTGATCTCAAGGTAGTGGATATTAAACAATATCTTCACCCCCCTGTTTGAATCCCAAGCTTTTGTGATATAAAAAATGAGGCCAGGATAGATCAAAAAGCTTTCCAAGAGGGGGAAATAAAAGTACACAATTAATATAGTGCTGATGCGTAAGGGTGCACGATGTTGAAATATCAAAACCTCAGGGCCAGCAAGGCCTTCTCTGCTGGCCTAACATAACCGGACATCATCGTCCTGTTTCGTTCATATTCAATTAATGGATATCATGCATCACATGTGCTGGTAATTTTGGGGGTTTGTTAATGTTGTTTGTTGATGGTATTAGGAGGGGTATTTATTCGAGTAGGACATCAATGAAGGCCTAAGTGTGAAATGCACGGACCGCCACTGTGTTTCATAGTGAATTTCTGCACCACAGCAAACAGCATTAATAAAAATGTTCTTGAAGTAACTCCTGATTAATCTGCTGTTTGTCTTTAAAATTCTCCAATGATCATTATTTGAATGTTTTGTAAAGCCATTTGAATTCAAGCGAATCGTAAGAATAAAGAGTATTTTTTTGCGTGAGTTGCCAAATCGAAAAAGACTTTTTAAAAAGGCAGCTTCCAACTGAATTAAATGCACCTTGCGTCTTTTTTAATGCCGCCTTTCGCTTGAGGCAAAGCACTCAACTGCTGCAACGCCTGAGCCGTTGTGCAAAGGCAACATTTTTTTTTTGCCTCCCATTCTATTAGGTGAATTTCCCAGTGATGCAACGGCAGTTCACCGAAATCTCTTTCTGTCTGGCCTTGCTATTGTTTACACTTATCTTTCATTAGCCGGCGTATAAAAGGCGAATGACAGAAGGTCATTTGCGTTTTGCAAGTGTGATGCAGCGCGGCTAATTATCTGATGACTCGCGATGATTAGCCAGATAGCACAAAGTTAATTTGCGCTCCTTCTTTAAAACTGCTGTGTGACTCACCTCACATCACAGTTTTGCAAACTGACGTGTGTGTGTGCTTTCAACATACCACTTTGATTACATCCCGCCGCCACATGCGTTTTTGCCGCTTATCGCCGAAATCGGGCGACGGCGCCGTTATTTATTGGTCTATCGGTCACATCGGTGGCGCCGGCTCGTTTTGCATAAAGGAGAATAATTTGAATTCTAACAGGAAAGAATGCAATTATATTTTTGTTTAGCTTTTTATCCCACAATATTTACCGGTACCTGCTTAATCGCATTGTAAATTGGCTGCGTTTGTGTGCCTCTTACCAACTCCCATCATGGAGGTATTCAACCAGCGACGTTCTCATTATCATATAAACACTCGACCTTCTAGCCACAAATTCACAGTGCGCACAAACAATAATGAAACATAAAATAACCTATGCTATTGCGTATGTGTGTGTGCGCGAGATAGAGGACCCCTAAATAATTAAAACCTTCTTTTGTGGCGCAATGCATCTCTTTATGACTCTTATCTGGCAGGTACTGTGAGGTATTTCCTCTCCATAATTTCTCTCCTGACAGCCTCAGACAAAAACGTGATATAAGCTTATTTATAAAGCTCTATTTGTTTCAGTGCTATACTGCCTCCTGCAGTACTTTACCTCAGGCATAAGCACATTTCATTTTCAACGTCCTCCCGCATAACTGTTGGTCATCTATAGGTTTATTTTCCCGCCACGAAGCCGAGGAACAACTTGACTTTTTGATAGGTGTTCCAAACTCGTTTTTCCACCAGACAAATGGACAGGATCAGTCCCTTCAAGGGTCAAACTATCACCTTAAAGGGATAGTGTGTAAGATTTAGACAGTTTTTCATTCCGGATGGCAGGAGGGGCTGCATTTACCATTGTCAGTAGCTGTAACAAACATGGCCGCCTCCGGAGGAGTGCCACCCCCCAAGCAATGTAATTGAATTAAAACTAGACCGAGGATTATATTTAAAACATAATGTTGGTCATTAAGAACTTTTTTTTTAAGTTTTTGAAATTTACAACCATTTAATTTATTCATTTTTAAAGAAAACAGTCCAATTGTTACACACTGTCCCTTTAAGAAAAAAATAATTGTAAAGGAAGCATTTAAGAAGCTTTAACCATTTGTTTTGGTCATACTTCGAAGTACAAAGTAATTAACTGTTGTAAATATTATTTTGTTAATGGAGGGGGGTTAAAATTGAATACTTAGGTGCCGAATCTCTGTGATATAACTGTCAGTATTAAAAGTCAAGTAAAAGGTTCCAAGAAATCAATCTGCCGTCTTTGACATTATCATATTAAAATGTGATGTTTGACTTTATAACATGATAATATTCACATTTTAGCATAATAATAATATGAGTTTCAGGTTATAACATGAGAGTTTTTCACTTTTAACCCGATGTTACTGCGTTTTACGTCTCACATTAAAAGTGGCCTGGAGCAGAAGGAACCGCTACAAATTGTTGTGCCGAACGTGGAAGTCAAAATAATTACCTTAAATTGCGAAACTTATCACAATATGAACCATTCACTTTTACAAGTGAAACTTGAAGCATCAAAACATAGAATTTATGATATTAGATCATGAATTTGATCAAAGTAAGATTCGTTATGCGTAGATATACAAATTCTGTCAGCAATAGAACATCAATTTTATGCAAGTGAAGTCTAATAATCGTAACTGCCGCTCATTTATTCCTTCACTTCATCATCCTCCTTAAACTTCTGTCAGTGTTTTGTTGTCAGTGCAAAGGATTTGAATTAAGAGTTGCTCCGCTGGAAATAACTCGGAGCAATTGTCCATTTGAGGATTGCAGCTAAAGGCACCGTAATCTCGTGGGATTGAATAAAAACTTTAAGGACATTTTGTTTATCGTGCAGTGCAGTTTTATCTTTTGGAGGATTGATAACCCGAGGAAATGCTGCCTTGTTCTTTGAGGAAAACGCTTGAAATAAAGTAGAGATTAAGATGAGGAATCCACGCTTTAGTGGAGCACTAAAGCTTTCACAAAAGACAACACAACTAATCCAGCCAGACATTATGGTGACATGATGAACACATTATCGTAATGCTTCGGGTTAGGAGATAACAAAAAAAAAAATCCCGACAGCAGCGGTGTCTCTACGTTTCTTTACAATTTGTGGGAAAAAGGAGAACCCATTGGGTTTATTCTTTATGAAATTTGCATGTGAAAGCCTCGACACAATACACTAAATGGACTGCGCTTACAGAGTGGTGTTCCACTGCTCTCAGGGCTCTCCACTACTGTACATTCAGGCGTATTCAGACATTGATTGCGGAATCCGGAAAAGGTTATGACTCGCACACATTCACACACAAATCAGGCAGCAGGTCTTGAGTTCTACTTAGGGATCAAGGGCACTAAAACCTGCTGCAGAAGAATCACAAACCCAACGACATTTTCGGCAATTATTAGTTACATGTTTAGGTGGATGATAATTGTGCGAATGCTGAATGCGTATCATTTTATCGCGTTACTCTGCTTCTTCAACATTTCTTTACTGATTAAAACTATTCCAAGTTCCACGTGTTGCAAAAATGTGCACTTGCTAATATTTTTTTCATTCCTAATAATTATAATAATGATTAGTCCAATAATTTCTTTGCATTTCCAGTGGGGAATTTAAATATTTGCATCCATTCAAAATTATAACTATTCAGCTGAGTTATTTCATGCTCGACAGCATTCTCACACATCTTACATATTCACCAATAATTTTCATTTTTCTTATTCCATTGTTTTTCACCCTTCAACAGCTTGTACATTTCTCAACCAATGTCAGCACTTTCTAACAATTCACACCTTTTTGATTTGTATTCTTTTCCAGAAATTCACACTTTTCCAATTATTGTATGTTTATACTCTCGGAATTCGGATTCATTTCCTACGACACATTGCATGTTACACATCAAATGTTTTTACTTTCTAATTCATAACTGTTCCAATTTTTACCAGTTTTTTTCTAATCCTCCCAATTTTCAAATGTCTTGTTCCAAATTTAAGCTGTTCATCTATTATTGAGTATAATTGTTTTCCCGAAATTTTTACATAAAAGCAAAACATTCTGATTTTTGGTGCTCTTATCTGTAATTTCAACTTTTTCACCTTTTCATCTTTTTTTTTTCACCAACTCTAATTTTCCAAATTTGACCAATTCACACTTTCCAAATTTAAACTGTTTATCTTAACCACATTTCCCCCCCCCAAAAAATTCAAACTAAAACTTAAAATGTTTGTCTTTTTCTCTAGCATTCTACATTTTTGACCAATTACACCTGTTCCAACTTTAAACATGTCACCTTTTCCCTACCCAAATCTCAAAATAAAATTTAAAAAAAAAATCTATATTTTAGTATTTTTTATTCTCTCTAATTGCTACACTTTTTGACTGATTCAAACATTCTAAACATTTTTTTCAGCTCATCCCTCCTACAAAATAAATAAAAACAAAACATTTCAAGATTTCTTATTATTCCATATTGTTTAAAATCTCTCCATGATTCCGCATCGTTCAATAACTTTCGATATAATTTAAAATCAATCTATTATATTCCATTCATAAAACCAAAAGGTGGACCGATATTGTGAATACCTCCAAAAAAAAAAAAAAAATCAGATTGCATCACTCCATCACAAAACGCTTTACGAATTACGTACCCGCAAATGAATGCGTGGGCACTGTGAAGACGTTAAAATACGTCTTTGGGAGTGAGCGGAGGCCTCACAGTAGTAATGCAGAGAGTATGCATCAACAATATTTGTTGTGCCTTCCTCTCGACTTGGACGGAGACTAATTCTTATCTTGAATCTTTAATAGAAGGAAATGTTAACAGCTTGCCGAAGAATGAGCATTGATATGCTCAGGAACTGCCCAGTCCTGCTTTCGTACTAATTAATTATTTACGTTTGCCATGAAATATTCATGTTGAATGTCATGGCTTTAGGCGTGCACACAAAGCTGACAGTTTTTAAAAGGATGGAGCGCAGCCCGTGAAAAGGTAATTCCAGCACGCTACTGTCTTGAAGCGCCCGGAGGTTTAGAAGGTGGGATTTTATTTGGGAAAATAATGAGAGGCAGACATCACAGAGGTGGATTTATTAGAAAAGAAGGTCATATAGCCTCAGGACGGCAGACGCGCTGTTCAAAGTGAGCCAAACACCGACAGCCATCGCCTTCCTCTTGACAGCGTGCGCCGTCTGTCTGGGCCGCTGACCTGTGGCCCCCGAACTCAACGGGGGAGCAAAACTCCACCATGGGAAAAAGGGATTTCTTGTGAAAAGAAAACATTTACTTCTACCTCCTCCGATTGGTGCGTCTTTTTGGAAGCTATCATCGCGCCGTGACAAATGGCTTGATGGTGACCAGTCGAGTTTTGACTGCTGCAGATATCTAGTTCAGATTTGCCGGGTGAAAAACATTTCGGATTTCCGTTATTGTCGCCAGAACATACAAAAGTCAATCGCTACCATTTGCTAGTGCAGCTGTAAAATTATAGTTAGCTTTTTTCCCTTTGTTTGTTTGTTTTGCTTGTTTCATGTCATGAATATCAAAAATTCAAATGATTCACAGTAACACAATGGTAATTAAGTATGATTTGGAGACGTTTTCGTAACCCTGATATGTCCGGACCAATACGCTGTAGATTGAGATGAACCAAGTCTCATGCTTCAAGGTCAAAATCAGGTTGCTTGATACAGTAAGATGTTCAACTCTGAATACTAATTTCAGCCTGAATTATCTAGGCAAATTAGAGCTGACATAAAAACATGCAAATGTATGCATTTTGACACTTGACAGTTGTATGTCTATTTACATTTTAACACCATATTTATAAACATAGCTTGTTGACTAAAAGATTTGCATTTTCTTGCTAAATCTGACCAATCAGCCGTTTTCACAGTCGTTTTTTTTTGCTTGGTTTTTAAACTTAGATGTTAGGTGGTCATTTACTGCTAAGGTAATTAGAAATAGACAGTTTTCCTTGTTCAGCGACAATCTTAATGTATCTTAATATGATAAGTGCCCAATAACATAATCATCCCACTGGCTTTCTCAAATGTATCTTTCAAATAATTGTTTGTGGGCCTATTTGCTTCCCTCGCCGCCGTCATTGATGTGTTTGCAGCTGCGTCAACAGCTGTTTGCAGCAAATAAACGGTAATCAAGACCACCCTTCAAGCCGAGCCATTTGCTGAAGCACACTGCGGTACGGAACGCCACGCGTTTGTTCCGAGCACAACTTTTTGCAACGAGTACTTACAGTAATTGGTTTGGAAATTCGACAACATGTTTTTGGGGGTTTGAATGGAACATTTTTTTTTCCTACATTACTTCTGTTGCCCTTTGCAGTGATGCATAATCCTACATTTGGGGTCATGTAGACTTGTAGGCTAGTCGACTAGCGTGACATTGACTTGTTGCTAATCACGTGTTTTTCGGATTGAGGCGGAGGCAGAGCCTTTGCAGCAACAGATGAGAGCCCAATTAAAACTACTCTGTCATTTTAATTAATTAAAATTGTCCTTTAATTCCGAATACGCAGCTTTGCTAAGTGAGGGAGAACCAGGAAAAAGGCCACCAGGATATTTAACGTTTTTTCCAGCCCAAACTATCAAAGTTGAAGTTGAGTGGGGAGTTATTGTAGAAGTTTTAAGTTATCTATTGAATAGTCGTTGTGTTGTCAATATCCTTTGCTATACAGTTGTTTTGGTCATGTAATTGCCACTTTTGTCATAATAGTTATGTAATTGTTATCTTTTGTCATTTTACTGTATGTGTTTACGACCTTTGATACTTTATTCACTGTTGTAACCGGTTTGTTCCTTGATGCATCAGTTTTCATGCAGTTGCTATGGTTCTTTAGTGTGCTTTTTTATGTCAAATAGGATTGATATCTGAAAGGGTTTTAGTTCTTCGTTCTCAGGATCAAACGCTCAAGATGTCTTTGGAGTTTATAGTCTAGTTTCCGACTCTAATTTCAGATGCTTACTGTGGTTACATTTGGCGTATGTAGATAAAGAAATTATACTTTTCCATATTTTCAGCAGACAAAAATAATGATTTGACAGTTGTATATATATAATATGTTTTTATATATATATATATATATATATATATATATATATATATATATATATATATATATATATATATATATATATATATATATATATATATATATAGGATAAATATACATATATATAGGATAAATTAGTATTTTTATTGCATTCCAATGTGTCAATTTTACACAATATTTCACTGATACCTATTACTAAGTAATGGCAGCAGTGTTACTCGTATAGAAGTGCTTCAAACTAGATAGCTTACATTAAGGTAAAATGTTAATATAATCCGGCCATTTGGCCAAATATTTTTGCCCAATATTTGATGAGCCCTACAGTATTTCTGGGTCTAAACTTAGCTCCTCATATGATACTTTACATCAAATTAGTTCAGACTTTTAACAAAAAATCTGAAGCCACACAACTCCTAGCATAATGCCTTGCTCAAAAGACCTAGCAATTACTTGTTTTTTCAGCTGTCATTTGCAATATCTTTCATCTTGCCCGCTCTCCCCTCCTTCGTCCTTCTTAGACAAACTCAAAGCAAAGCTCTCCTTTGAAAAATGTTTGAGTAGGATTGAGCCGGACTCGTCAGCTAAAGAGCCTTTGACAAGATGAACTTGCCGAGGATGTGGCACTCCACTTATCTGCTCTTATAGCCATCAAAACAATTACGGTAAAGAATTAGCAGGTTGGCTGCCACCTCACGTCTACAAAGGCGAGCCAACCCTGAAAGCCCAAAAGACGCACCGTGTCTCCCGACGACAGATGGATAGGGTGCAATTTTAAATCTGAATGTGCTGATTCAGGAGCGATTACATGATTAAATTTTTTTACACCATGACAGTAAGACGGTGGGAAGTTGGCGTGTCTTTTAGTATAGAACAGCGTGACATTGTTACACTGTTGTGCAAACCTATTCATTGTTAACCATTTGTAACCTCGGAGTTGTTTCCGGAATGACGTCATCACCCCCATGATACCCTGGACGACGATGTAACGTTAACTCTTTTTTTTAACATAGCACGGAGTCATAAAAAAAGGCTCAACCCAACCAGGAGTTACCCATCATGCATTGCGTTATAAACTACAGCTAACATTACAGCTCAAAATACACCACATACCCCAATACATTTTTTTTCACTTCACATATGATCCTGATACTGCAGCCTAGTACTGTATGATACCAATATTGATTTGAGGTGATATCAGCAGGAATTATACAAGCTTTTATTCATTTCTTAGTATGAAATATTTGGAGCGACGCAAAAAGAACAATAATCAGTAACGTCAGGTATTAGAAAATATGACCAACTTATTGGCTAGAAGAGCAGGGAGACTGGAATGAACTGCTTGTATATGAGCGCTAATATCAGGAATTTTACCTCATATTGGATATTGGTCTATTATTAGTCAATATATCGAATTGGGAAGCCCTAATTTAGCTTTTATATTCACAATTCAGTTTTTTTTTTGCAATTGATTACTTGTTTACTTTCATTTACTTGACTACAGCATGAATGACTTCAATAAAACAGACAGACACATTTGAATTATCTATCAATTTGTATTCTTTTTTTTTGGATGGTTTGAAAAATATACATTTCAAATTCAAACTTCCTTTTGGTGACTTTGCCATGGCACTGAATCATCCTGATCCTCTTCTCACACACTGAAAAAAAATGCTGCTGGATCCCTTCATAGAAATGCCTGAATGTTGAGCCTACACTCATATTTTGTTTTTTTGCATTTGAAATATAGCCTTTAAGACACCAGTCCTGGAACTTTTCTGACATGCCTCATTATTGCCTCGAGTAGTCTAATATACTGTATGTAGCTTTTGTGGATCTATTAGCTTAATCGCTGGATCGGGTTTTGCTTCATGGTAATTTTCTGTAAGACCCCTTTTTTATTAGCCAGACATTGACCTCATATATCCCCTCGGCAACCTAATTGCTCCGGCTAATTCAACAGTACAATAGTGTAAAGGCTGTTTAACGGCCTAATCTGTTAGAACTAATTCTTGGGCGGACAGTTACGGACCCCACACACACACACACACATACACACACCAGCAAACGTCATCTATGTTTGTTTAACAGTCAGAACGCCTTGCTGAGCAATGTTTAAAGGCTTTTAGTCATTTTTGAACAAAAATGTCCTATCACGTTTTGGCTCAACCGATGCCTGCTTGAGAGCAGTGTTTCTTTTCGGCTCCTTTAATTTAGTAATCCCTAAGGTGCCCATTGTGCATCTCCTTTTGGTTAATTGTGTTCGGAACGGAGCGTTACGTAAGCAGCGCTCCTCTTGGATCTGAATAAGAGGAGATCAAAAAGGGGGGTGGGGGTGAGAGGGGGGCGCACGGAGGGCGAGCGTTTGCTGCCTTCTCTTCTTCATTCTCACCACATTTCCCTCCACCGCACGACTTGGCCTGGATTCCCGCGTTCTCCCTCCCTCACTCGGACATTACACTTTAATCTCGTGTTCTTTCCTGCTGCTTTCTCCCTCCCAACCAACTCATCCGGCCTATCACTCTTTTTGCTTTTTGTCTTATCAGTCCATCACAGCATCCAGCCATCCATTTCCACTCCGCCTTTCTTCATTAATCCAGTGTCCCGTGCAGCTTTGTCGAGGAGAATCTCATTCTAATCTGGAGTCACACTATGGCCCGCGATGACTACTAATCCTCTGCTTGTACATATGAGTGTGTGTATACAGCCTCAGATGAGTTGAGCAGTGTGTGTGCGTGCATGTGTGTGTGTGTGAGTAAGAGAGAGGGAGGGAGGTTGCAGGTGCTGCAAGTGGAACATAAGAAGGGCATGTCCATTGGGGAACACACACACAAACACACAATTTGTGTCACACAAGCAGCAGCACTGATGAGAGAGGGGGAAAAAAAGCCCACGCAATTCCTCAAAGTATTATCTCTCACTTTAATCTTCACAACTGTCTCTTTTTCCTCGCCCTTCAATCCTCTATATAAAAGCAGATGCGTTCAAATACTCGTTTCTCACGTTTAACATCAGTAGGCGGGCAATAAAAGAAGAAGAAAAGCTTCCAAAAAGCGCAGCCTGTCTTCGGAAGCTCCATTAAGCCGACACGCTTTCTATAGCTTCGCCCCCGTCGTTTCCCTCCTTCACTTTGTGGTTCCCCTTGGGGTTCCCATGTCAAAAAAGCATCATCCAACTTAGCACACGTTCAATCGACAAGCGACTTTGCATCCTCCAACCGTATCTTCACGCAACCCCGCGATGCGCACCGTTCGTCACCCGTCGCAGCGCGAAAACCTGAGCGGAGCGACACACTCACCTCGGAGGAAGTGTTTTTCGCAGCCGCGGTCCACTCCAGTCCACTTGGCTGCCCCGCAAGTCCACAACAGCGTCTCGTCATCGCGCACAGAACACCACAGAGTGCAGCCTCCTCTTCCTCCCCCTCCTCCTCCCCCTTCTCCTCTTCCTCGTCAAAGGGCGCAGTGTCCCTCCCCGAGCGCAAAATAGTGGCGTGCGCGCGCCTAAAAAGTCGTCTTTCTGCACCGGCTTCTGGAATGGAACCGAAACCTGATGCGTTCACGTGCAACTTTTGTTCACCTTTGAGAGCACTTGGCTGGCTCCTCTTACTCACTCATCTGGCGAGTGTGCGCGCGCCAGTACGCACGCGTGTGCGGTGTGTGCGCGTTGTTGGACTTGATTTGTGAGCCGTGTGTGTACGTGCGTGTGTGTGCGCGTGTGTCTAAAGCGCGTATTCCTGCACAGTGTCTACGTGTATCTGTGCGCATTTATATAATAGTAATCCCCCGCTATCTCGAGGTTCACATACCGCGGCCCTGCTTTACCAATGATATTTTTTTCCTACGTAAATCTTGTCTATTTGTGATCGTGTACCGTACTCGAAATCACGTTCTTCAAGTGTGGACTGTGCATTTTGCGTGTGTGCCTTTTACGAATGCACATTGTCATTAGTGACACAATTTTAATGATAGTACAGATTATGTCCAATGATTTATTTTACGGAGTTGCGGGGTAACGTATGCCAAGATAAACAACCTCAAGTTAAGTTCCAAGGTTTAATAAATCAGCCACGGATGGATAACACTCTGTTGTAGGACCTTTGTTTCCATTAAAACATGTTTAGCGCTAATTTGGGGATACTTTTTTTTTTTATCAGATACGTCACAGGGGTACCTAATTAAAAATAGCTTGAGAACCACTACTATAGATGTTGACATGAGGCGTTTTACAGATCTGATTGGCTGGATTTACTTGTTATTGCATGGACTACATGCTATGTAAATTAGTCACTGATTGTAATGTGATAATTGGCTTTCTCATTACATGGTTTTACGGTATTTTTATAATCGCCCCCCTCCCCCTAATCATTAAATACGTAACATGCATCCATGTATTAGATGTTTAACAGCATTTGGGGGAGAATTCTTTTTAGATATGTGCACATTTTGGTTACGGGTCGGCTGGGCTACACTTTGAATATAGTTTTTGTTTTATGTAGATAGTTTATCTTCTGATCAAATCTGTGATTGGTTATATTTTTTTAACTAGCGTGTAGGTTATCATAAATACTAAATATAATATTTTTAATTTCTCTCCATATAGCGGATTTGGATCTGGAACGTATCTCCTGCAACAAATGGGCATTACTGCACTGTAGAGTGTTTTTGTGAACAGTACATGTTATACATGTTATATGTAGTTTCTTTGTGTGTTTTTGCGACCGTGTCCTTCTATCTGGTGTGTGTATGCTTCGTTGTATAAATACAGTACAATGTTTTCAGTATGAGTGTATTTGCGTTCATACGAGTGTGTTCATTGTGTATGTGTGTGCATGTGTGTGCCGCACTACTTTTACTGGGCTCCATGAGCTCTGTTACAGGTTCAGCAGGTCGCCACGGTCCACTGAGTACAACATCTCACTGAGTGTTAGTCTGACAGGTACACACACATACACACACAATGTCTGATTTCACGACTGACACGCAGCCAGTTCGGAGCCTCCTTTGACAGTTGGTTTGAAGTCATAAGGGACTGCAATGTGTGTCACGCTTGCCAAAAACAATAGAAGACTTAATAAAAACACATACGCACTCGGTGACACTGCGCTGCAGCGGGGAAGTCATCTGCGGAGCACTCCTTATTCGTTCCGAATGGGAGCTTGATGAGTTTGAACTGCCGCAAAGACACATTAGTGTGCGCCTTTGAGCCTTCACAAAAGCACACTTTGCCCCTTTGGGTGCCATCTTCTGTACACAACAAAACCCCCTGCGCCAGACCGGCGTGTGATAAACATTCACTCCCATGCCAAGTTAAAAATAAACATATTTTAATGGGCACGCCTCAGAGCAGCCAGAGAGGCCTGAATGGTCCCCTTGGGGCTGGGCCCGGGTGCAGACTCATCACCAGCACCCTCTGGTGCTTTGCCTGCCTCAGCAGGACGACCAAATAAAGTGATGTCCGCATGGAAAAATGTTTTTTGTCACTCTCTGAGTGGGATATAAAATCTCTGTCCCTGTAAAAATGCATGTGTTGTCAAACTCATCAATGCAACAGGTGGTGTGACAAATTCCGTCCATTATGGTCATTGTAGTTAATCATAAAAAAAAAAAAAGTCATTGCCAATGGCATAAAAGCTGGTGGACCGATGGCAAAGTTTATTCAGAATATCACTTTCAGATGTGCGACTAAAGATTCCTTTTAGTAATTGATTCATCTTTATTACTTTTTTTGATTACTTGATGAATCATATAAGTTTCTATTTCAAATAAAAACTCCAGAAAATGTACACACTACGGCTGAGCAATAAATCACATTCGATTAATCATTCATAAAATGGTCAATTTTAAAACAAGCTACATTATAAAATTGAAGTTTTGTACAAGTGTCAGAATGCCTCACAGGATGTGTTTACACGAGTTAATACCAATCAACGATCAAAACGAAAGAAAAAGTACCATATATGTACCAAAGTAAGCTAAGCTAAGTAAATAATAGTAGTATTTCTCTGTCTACATTTGTTACTCCATCGTTTGTGTTCAAATATCCTTAGTCTTGCTCATGTGGGCATTCTAAAATGTTTGAGCCATACAATGTTTCTATATTGAAGAGTTGTCGAAGGGTTATCTAAGTGCTGTGATAAAGGTGTTCATCAGGGAGTGAGTTATGTTTTTATATCTTGGCGCGGCGTTAAGAATCAAGCATTGAACGGCGCAGCTAATTGTCATTTGAAATCGGGTTTGGTTCTTTCATTTGCTTCCGCACTTCCCCTAATGAAAAATATGGCAGTCATATTCCTACAGGAACTATTAGTGCAACGACTGCTTCTGTAATTTATGGTCTAGTTATCCCTCACGGTATCAACTTAATGGCCCTGCAAAGGCAATTATTTTCTTAAGTAAAACTGGGTTAAACCATGTTTGTGCCACAATCTCCCAAATTCCACATAAAACACACAAATTCCAAAATGATTTAATGTCAGGGGGTAAGTCATTGTAATATTGAATCTGATGCTAATTGATTGCGTAACTATCTCTGTGATCTGCTTTCATTTCCCCTGCCAAGCGTTGAATTGCAGAGGTGTTTTCTTGCTGTTTTTTGGTTGTTGCTTTTTTAATTCAGAATATCTTTGCAAAAATAATCAGCCGATTTCTGTGACATTTTGCGAAAGGTTGGCACATATGTTCAGAAAGAACTCAATTACAGATATACGTAAGTAGCTTGCTAACTTACCCGAAAAATTATGACACACCGCGATGTTTTCATTTTTCTTAGAAGCATTTACTTGCTTTTTGTTTCATTTGAGCTGGCTCAAACTCATTCTTTCCGCACCAAAATGCAACTGATTCCGCTGCGTCTTTCTATTCATCTCCTCTTATGTAACTCTCTATGACCCATAGAATGAAAAGTTCAATACTAAAGAGTTTTCAATTCTGCTGTAGAGATTATTCTCTTCTTCTGCAGATGAGTCATGATGAAATTATGCTCCAAATATTGTTTGATTCCTACTGGCTGTCTTCAGTGACCTTCTAAAATAAAAGTGGACATTCACATGGACAAAGACTTGGAAATTAGTGAGCTCAACAGCTTTCGCAAGTAAAATATCTAAAAATCCAAATCATGTTGTTGAAGGTTGAATAGTATCAGTTACACTGTTTTGTAACATTTTATTTAATGTTCAACACAAAAGGTGAAGTAGCTCATGTAGACAGGAAGGCAAGGCAAGTTGTATACGTCTTCCTACTTCCTTTTGAACATATAAGCCTCATTGGACTGCAATAATATAGCGTCAAACTTTTATTTGCCTCTTTTTGTTGTTTTGTTCTCAAATTTTGCTATGTGGTTATGTGTTCAATAAAATAAAGAAATCTAATCAAAATGTTTACGTACAGCATGTACAGTAATTGTGATTACTGCAGTTTTTGGTAATGTAAAATATTTTGGCGTGCTATTCGCTTAAAAAACACATGTTTCAAACTTGCTTGGCTGGTATTGATTAAAAAAATGTCAATGGTGAAAGATGATTTGCAATATTAAATTTCAAGGGTGGTAACATAATCAATTCAAGCACTGCATTTGCATTTTTTTTCTCTAATATAACCAAAAATGTCATTATTTCCCAAGAAAGTGCATTTACCTCGTAAACACCTACTCTAAGGAGACGTTAGGTCAGTTAAGTGTATATGTTTGTCAGTGATCACCAAGTAGCAAATACGTTTTGCCCATAAAGGCTGATATGCAGCCTGTATGTATAGCATAAAAGCAAAGTATGTCAACATACTGCATTTGCAAGGCAACAACATCCAAATCAATTATTTACTACTCTGTTCAGTTGCACTAAACTGCTGCAGGATATTTAAAGCAATATAAGCAGTCCTGCCTCCTTGCATAATGGCCAGCAATCCAACAGAGCACGCAGACTTATAAAAGCTACAACTGAATTATCAAAATAATGCGCAGCACATAAATGGAAATATACTGTATTTACTTGGACTGCCTCAGTTAGAGTTTTTGCCCCCTGTGATATTAACTTAACATAACTTCAGTTCATCAGGTGCCCCTTTATTGTTTTCGCTCATTCTTACACTGCCCAGAGTGTTGTTCGGGACTATAAAGAACAAAAAGATACTATAGTAAATCTGCTATTTGTGTCAAATAAGAATAAGGTCCAACTGGAAAAATATTCAACAAGTGACAACAAAAAAATTCCAAAACTATCATCACACGACACTTATTTAGTAATCGTAACATTTCAAAATCATCTAGAAAAAAATGAAATCACTCTCAAGACCTTTCCGCAGGGCACGTCTTTTTTTTCTTCGGACAACAACGTCCCAGTGCAAGCTTGGCGATTTTTGCAAAGGAGCCACACACGTCTATTGCTGTTAGCACTCTGACGTCACTCGGCCAACCTCTCTTGTATTGAATGCGCCTTCGGATGTCGCTTCAATCGAGAGCAATAAGTGTTCCGTCCTTGGCCATTGCAGCGCATTCACAAGGAATGGACACATCCGCAGCACATTGCTAAGCGCGATGCAAAAGGGGTTCTAGAATTGATACACCACTTATTTAGCCATTTTGAGCAGTAAAAAGTTCATATTTTTTCTATTCTTAATCTGATCACAAAATAATTTTTCATGTGCAATTACAGTGGTACCTCGGGATACGAAAGCCCTCTTTACGAAAAACGAAATACAGGGGGTCCTCGGGTTACGGCGGTCTCGACTTACGATGTTTCGAGGTTACGAACGCACGCAGTAAACAATTGGCCCTCACCATGGAAGTGAAATTAGATATTATTTGGCGGTCTAGAAACGGTGAAACAGCAACGAAAAAGTTGTTGCGCGCAAGAGAAGACCGCTTTAGTGCTATGTTCCATTTTGTTGACGTAATAAAAGGGACGGTTAAGATCGACCATGCCTTCTTGCCTGTCTGTTTCCGGTTGCACGGCCCTTCAAAACAAGAGTTCTCTACAAAATAAAATACGGTGCCAAAAATTTTATCTGACGAAACGGGGGCAAAAAGAGACGGAACAATATTTCAATACTTTACAGTACAGTACAGCATTTCAAAGAAAGTTAATTATTTACACATTTTCACTATGCTGACGGCCCATGCTTTTTATTTCTTTCTGCAGTAAAAATAGTAGTTTTATTAACAACCCATAAAGACATACAAAATTGACTAAATATAAACCAATCACCCTCTGTAAATGAAAAGCGTACATCAATGTGTTTTATAGAATTCATTCATCTGGGCCTAGTTTCCATTAAGTGGAGCAGAAATCAGCTAATGCACAGTCAAAAGTAAATACTTTGCACACATTCATTGACTTTTCTTCACTTAATGCAAAAAAGAAGTCAATCCCATGACACCGTTGCTCTTAATTAACCTTAATTAAAAGTGTAACAGCATGTCATTAGCATTCTCATTTTTCCCCCCTGAAGGGCACTTTGCCATGATTGATTGACATTGTCATTTCAATGATAGCTCCAGAGGAAAGGTGTCAAAAAAGTATAGTGGCGGTTTGGCCGCGGAGTCATGGAGCGAGCAGGAAGCAGCAGGCAGAGGAAGGAATACACAAACAAGTTGCATTGGGGCTTTGGGAATAAGAGGGAGGCAGAGGGAGGAAAATAAGATGGAGGGCTACAGAATTGCTAAAAGAAAATGCTGCTCGAATCAAGCTTTGTCTTCAGGAGATTGGAGCCTTTTTTTTTCTTTTTCTTTTTTAATAATCATCATCATTATTCCTAATTTAATCCACTAGTCATACACACGCTAACACATACTCACACAGACACACTCATTGGCGGGAAGAGGCTTTGTCCTCTTATGTCCTCTTTGTCAAGTCAACATCTTCTGTCCTACCATGTTTAAAGTATTTAGCTTGTGTCCTTCACTGAGGCATCAATCTCTCAACCCCCTCCAGCCCTTCATCCCCTTTCTCCTCTTCCTCTGCACCCCCCGCCTCCCTCACAGAGATTACTTACCTCCCGAGAAAGAAATACACTCCATCTTGTTGTTTTATGTTCCAGGCAAATTTAGTCCTGTGTCTTCCTCTCTCCACTCTCAACTCACTTTCACTTCATCTCTCTCCAGTTCACGCGCTGGCTCGCGCGCCTCCCCCGCCCGCCCCGTCCCCCGACACCTCTCCTCCCCTACCCGCTCCCCCGCCAGATGTATAACTTATCACCCTGATGCGATAATTGGTGTGCCTTGGCAGCAGACGTTAGCACGCTTTATTTAGCCGCTGCGCTATAAGCTACCCCGATTACTCTCGCTAAAGAAGAAAAACTGCATAAGTGTAGCAGTTGCATGCTACTTTTTTAATGTGTTGGCTGTACATGAAACTACACATGGATTTCATTTGATGCTGCGTTCCCCTTCTCAAACGCATCGATCGGTGTTTCTCCCTCTGTCTAATTAAGTAGGTTTCAGTAACAAACCTTAGGGCTTTAGCATTGCCATGGTTACCCACCGACAATGTCTGCATTTGATTTTAATGTACAGTATGTGTGTCCTGCATTACTGTTTGGTTGCTTTGTTTTCGCCCCCGAGACTCCCAGGCAGATTCTGCCTCACGCTTTTCTGCACGCGCGGCGGCCATTGATGATTGAACAGACTATAGTATTAAATTCAATGCGGTATCCAGGAATCAATCAATTAGAGATGACTGAGGAAATCAGGTAAAGGTCAATGCCCAACTTGCTTCAACCGAACACAGTGAAAAAAAACCTATGTAAAACAATAGGGTAAATGATTTAGGGCTGAAATGATTAATTCTAGTACATGGATGGATGGATGGATGGATGGATGGATGGATGGATGGATGGATGGATGGATGGATGGATGGATGGATGGATGGATGGATGGATGGATGGATTTTCCAAGGAAATGAAGTCAACTGTGAGGTCAATCTTTGAATATATATCTCTAGTGAAATACCTCTGGATGAATATGGGCTGAATCTGAATGTGATGCCTGTAGGAAGAGCTCTGTAATGACTGTTTCTGGCGTTAACTGAGAATAATCTGCTTCAATCTTTTCATCATTACCTCCTCTTGGCACATATGTCCAGATTGCCTTTTGTGAGACGACTGCAAGTTGCACATTGCTGTGAACTGTCCGTATGTGAATAATCTTCAGGCACTCTGTCCTTGAAGGCTCTTCAGCCTGGATATATTTCGGCTAAATGGCAGTGGGTTCTGAAGAATGGCATAGAGAATGTAGAATTCAACCATGCATGCAAATATTCTCCTATTCACACCACCTTGACGATAAGATAGCTGTCGCTTCATAAAATGGCCATGATGATTCCTTTTAGGTGTTGCGCTAATAATAAGCCATACGCAGGCTACAGAATGAAAGTGCATGTTTCTCTGTAAGAACGCAGACCTCCAAAAATGGCAGTTCATAAAGCTTTAATGTCGTTTTGAAAAAGCATGCTTAGGAGGAATAACTATCTGCTTGCCACAGTGTACATATTGATTATTATTATTTTTTAAACTGGCATGGTTTGGTGAGTTTAGTGAGGAACTAATTGAGTGTGTGTCCACAGACACATATTAATGCTACATATATGGAGTTTGCGAATTGGTTGTAAAAGGAAATATTACATGTTATTTGATGGAAATGAATGGTATTTTATAGATGTTTCCGTTGCCATTCAATTCAATTTCAACTCCTTAATTGTTATATTGCATATTATTTCAATTAGACCTTACTTTCTGCAACAATTAATCATGTTTTCAACCCTAGTGAGGATACGTGTCCTGTTTCCCAAGCATTTTAACCCTTCTGGGGAAAACAATGATCTCTCCCATGTTTTTTTTTTACATTCTATGCAAAAGCTTACTTTTAGTCAAGTTATTCAAGTTTCAGCACAATACAATAATGACATAATAATACACTTGTTTTGGACATGAACTTTGGCTGAATAAACACATTTTGTTGAAATCTCAAACGATTCGGTTGAATTTATTATTTACCAGCGGATTTTAAAATAAGTAATTAAATAAATATTATACCCCAAACTCCATTAATTTAATTGCACTAATTTTCCTACGATTCACACTTTTATTGACGCAGCACCTGTTTGCCACTAATGTGTAGTTAATGCACCTTTTGTTCATGTTAATATATATATTTTGAATTCTCATTCTACTTTCGTCAAGCTTTCTATGACTATGATAAATTAATGCATGAATGGGGCACTAAATATGACGATTTTATGCTTTACTTTAGCTTTAGCCGTACTTGACTGGATCTACGTAGCTGCTCCAGATGAGACTGGACCTGAAATACAGTATTGTCAAGCCGTCACAATAAATTCCGTCCATTCCCTCCAAATCAAGCCACAAATTACAGCGCCTAAGCATGATGTGCGGGGGGGAAAAATGAAGCGTTAATAAAATTAATGAGGCATCGGGGGATGGTGACCCTGATAAAAAGAGGAGTCGTTTTGATGAATACAGACAGTGGTGGGATTTTGTCTTTTGAACTAACTTGTCTGATGCATCAGGCACATCTGGCAGGAGGCCTTCTGGCAAAGTGACTCAAACCAGGGGGCTCCCTTATGAGTTTACACTCCACCGTCCCATGTGGAGAGATTATCCACTTAACATTTGTCTGTAATTGTCACAGCGTATCAAATTTAATTCACAAGCAAGACGGCAAATTAAGATTTTGGTTAGGGATGCGCTACAGCAAGTCTTATGATGGAAAATTACACTCCATGCGCATAGAATTTGTTTTGAAGCGAGGACATAATTTACTTCAGGCAGTGGAGTCACTAGTCTCAAACCTTCAATGGCTTAATTCGGGCAAAAGCCCTACCTGTGTCGTTGACAAAATTGGTTTTATGTTATTTAGATGAAAACGCCACAGTGTGGCTACTCGTACAACCTTTGTATAAACTGAATATTGTTTGCCTATTACTGGGTACCAAGTTGTTTGTTTTTCCAACACGTGTGCCCAGCGTGAGTTTATTCATAAACCTTTTCAGCTCATATTGCACGTTGCTGCTCAGTACTCAGCGAAGGGACGAAGAGCCTGCTGCTTCTTATTAGGTGCTAAATTACACTAGCAGTTCTTGGTGATTTAATTTTATCACTATGTTAAAAAAAAAAAAAAACACAGCACTGTGGACTGAGGATTCTGAGAATCGGAGGATTATAAAGGTTAAGAATAACTTTTTATAGCATGCATAAACATGCTCTGTTTGCGTGTTAGGCGCAATGTGTTGACATTTCACTCCCTCAAAATTCACATGACAATTTGAGATTGTCCCCCTAATCTTTGTCTTCTACTCAAAAGCTATGCCGATTGCAAAGCCAATGCAATGCGACAGCACCATCTAGGTAGCTGTTAGTCTTTGCGCTGCTTTACAATGCCGAATTTCACTGGACGACAGCGTTTTCAATGTCCCCCCCCCAATTCAAAAAATAACATTCTAAATACATTTCTTTGTGGCAGTTTTGCTGGGTTGTCTGGTGTGAGATTTGATCATATAAAATGAGTGCCTTGGGTCAGTGGTGGTTGGAAAACAGCTGTAGCGACACTAATATATCCATAGATATATTTTTCCAGTGTAATTTAACTCAACTTTGAAGTAAATATAAATTAATACATTTTGTGTTTCTACATTTGATAAAACACACTTAAGATCCAGGCTCCTGATAGCTTTGTTGCACGATTAAACTCCAAAGATGCTTTGATCTATGATTTGTTTGCTATTATTTTGATGAATGGACTTGTATGACGATTAATGGTAATTGGTTCTCCTTGTCTGTGTTTCAGCCAACCAGACTCTGCTCGGAGGAGGTGGAGGTAAGTCATAACTCGTCTCAACTGTTTGTTTAAGTCATAAATCGTCTCAAGTGTTTGTTTTATGTCCGATTGGGTTCGTGGTGGAAGCACGTCATCGTGGGCACCGAATCGTTTGACATTGTTCATCTTTTCATTTGTGGATTCTGCAAAGTTGAGTCTCAGGATGTGTTTGGTGGCATTCTGTTCTCTGCTGTCCGTCTTTCAGCTCGAGGGTGCGCGCAGTCGATAGTCATTAATGGATGTGGAGTGTTGTGGGTATAAACAGCCATTTTTCAGTGTATTGTCGACTCAGTGCTTTGCGACGTGTGCGTAATGTCGGGCATCTCTGGTTAATCGATACCTGTAATAAATCTGCTCTTCTAACGCCGCAATGTTGCGCGATGGCTGTTTGGTGAGACTTCCGCAGTTAGACTTCCCCTTTGACAGTGTGTTTGTTCATCATGGTATCTTGGTAAAATTGTGCAATAACACACCTGAAATTAATATGTCCAGAAGTTGTTTGGTAAATACTAAATACTGAGTGCTTTAAAATAGCAACATAAAACTAAATGTGTTCAGTCTTACACAGTAGAAGAATTCCGAACAGTCATTTAGGAACCCGAACGATAATCTACCAATATTAGCTCTTTAAAATCATTAGAAACTGGTTAATACTTTTGCAGATGTTGCTTGACTTTTCTAGTGATGTGTAAACAAAATAAAGCACCGAATCAAACTTCCAAAAAAAACGACGATTCATCAGTTATCGAATTGTTTTTCTTTTCCAAATATCGCTATCAGCCTAAAAAAAATCTGTCTTGTTGAGCTCTTTTACACAGTACTTAGTGACTTTTTTCCAATTTGCACAATACAAATACACCACATATAAAAACTAGAATTTAGCGCCATCACATTACATTATCATTTTATGAATGTATTATTATAGCTGTGGCTATAGTCCACACTGAGTGCTTTGCATTTACCGTATGTGGTAGGCTAAACTTGAGCTGCTTCTGTGGTAAGCAAGCGCCTTCTTACAAAGAATGGCACTCTGCGTGTGTGTGGGCGTGTGATTGTCGTCACTCTACATTTATCAAAGCTGCCTTCAGGGTGTTTTTTCATTTTTTAATGTTGAATTTACTGTTAATTAAATTTGCCATTAACTATGACTTTGCTTAATTAATTGCAATCATTCTGTTATTTTGACAAAGCTTCTATAACTAATACTAACTTTAAAAAATCAAAATGAAGGTTTTTCACAAAAAGAATATGCAAAAATGATCTAAAAGTTAATTACATTCGAAGGAATTTAGAATATTTTGGAATCTTAAGTGTTACAAACTCATTGTGATGAAAAATCCTAAGCTATAATAACCCTTGTACAGTATGTGTGAGCTCCCTCATCTGCATGCTCCACTCGGTCCAGCGTCTGAGCGTTTGAAGCTGTAAGTCTTCATATATACACACACACACACACACACACATAAAGAACTCTCCCTGATATATACGTACCAGCCAGGCCTAGAGCCATAAAAATGAACAACAGTCTATTTGGGGGCTCACACGTACATGCACATAGATGCACTTCAGTGGCGTCGTTTGATGTCGTCCTCAAAGTCCCTGATGGGTCCATGGAGACAGATGGTTTCTAGAGGCCTACACACGAACATGAACATGCGCACTCACCAACATGAACATGCGCACTAACCCACATACACTTCATTTGCGCTGTGTGAATTCATTAAACTTGTTTATATTCTTCGCTGTTGTTATTCTCACATTTAGGTGCTTTTACACTTGACCGCCACATCTGTTTTAATTTGGCCAGAGGAGACTCCTGTTTGACTCCACTGTATGTCCGCGCATCACTCAGTCAAAATTTGATTTCTCGCTTTGCTTTCGTAGCCTATTTGTTTTACTCTCTCTCTCTATCTCTTACTCCACCTACTGTCCTTGGGGGGCTGCAAAGGCAGATCGAGTTTGTGGTAGGTGTTAATTAGGCAGGGGCGAAGAATGGAACAAAAAGGAAGGACTGGAGTGAACAAAGGGATGATGACAACGGAATCAAGGTCCGATTTGTGTTCGCAATGCAGCCACCGGGGACAGACGGATGCACGGGCAGACCCGGGTGGCCAACCAAACCCCCCCCCAATAATCATTTGGCGTATGTCACCACTGGGTGAGCAGGCAGGAACCGAAAGCAAAGCTTTCTTATTCGCTGCAATGTCATTTTCTCCAGAGTTGAGACAACATTGGGCCTTCAAGCACTCGGCGTAATCTTGTGGCAAGCCGGTAAACAGCCGTTGACAACAAGCCGCACCTGCGAGCATTATTTTGACACTGCAGCCGAGAGGAGGGTCTGGCTGCATGTGAACAAGCAAACTCAAGGGCAGAAAATGAACCTTTTTTCCATGTCCACAAGGTGCAAATGCTCATTTAGTCACTAGCTTATCACTCTTTTCAGTCTTTTGCTAGTTGATTGCTTTGTGAAGCTCGGTAGAAAGCTCTGGTGCCCACTGGTTGTACAAACCAGAGCTTTACCGAAAACACCGTGATTTGTCGCACATAAACAAATGGACTCCACATTTGCCCTAACATTTGCTGTGAGATGGAAATCAGTACAGTTCGTGCTGAAACGGATGATTAGCTAACTTATTTTTTTTTAATTACTAGGGTAAAAAAAAAAAAAAAAAAAATCGACCAAGTTTGGTCGGTCCACTTCAAAATAAGTTGATTAAAAATATCCGTTTCAAAGCTCAACCGAACCATGAACCAGATCTTTCTTACAGACATACATAATGTTGCAGTGGCGGCAAGGGAAAAGACTCCAACCTAAAAAGCGACTAGCACAAATTTAGAATCATTTCTTATTAAAACAAGACGGACAAAAATAAAGCAGTACTTTTAAAAACTTAACACTTCTTCAAATACTTTCTTGACATATGGCGCGATTGCTTGTCTTGGTGGAACTAGTGCATGGGTTTGAACCAATAGAGTGCATTCGATCAATCTCCTCATCGAGAAGAGGAAGACTAAGATGCGGAACAGGAAGTTATTGACCCTTAAGCAGCTTCACGTTCAAGTTTGTTCAGAGAATATTGTCGAAGCATTGACTGTAAGCGACTTTAACTAGACTATTACGTAACGTACATACCAGACCTTGTAGGTGTGACCTAAATGGTAGCGAGCGTTTGCTGACCTTAAATGATAATTATTAGTGCGCTAATGCTAATTGCGTTTGCCAACCGATTAGCACTGAGAAATTTTGTAGGTATCTAAACATTCGTATAGAATACAAGAAATAATGAATAGTTATATCTGCTCACTTTAAGTCAAATTTAACAATGAACGATGAAAAAATATAATGTGGTGTGGAATAGGGAATCCATCCATCCATTTTTTTTATCTGCTTATTCCTCCCTATCGTTGCTGGCTTGCTGGTGCCTGGACCCCGTGAACTGGTTGCTAGCCAGTCGCTGGGCGCACACAAACAAGCATTCCCACTCACAGTCACACCTTAGGGAAATGACGTCATTGATATGTATTATTTAATTTTCTCACCCTGTTAGAATTCATGAAATAGTTGAAAGTAGAATCAGAATTGCTAAATTTTCATTAATTCCCATCCCTTCGTACTGCGTAGACTGCTTATGCATTGTTCATCTTTGCACTGCTGTAAATTGTGGATTAAGGGGGCACTCGCACTGGGATGAATACATTAATTATATGACAGGCCAGTGTCGCACGCTTGTGCATGAGCAGCCTGCCTGTGGGCTTTGACTTTTTTCATTGTGCCACATAAAGAAAGGGCGCCGACAGTCTGTGTCCGCACACTAATTCACAATTTACGGCACCGCGGTTGTACATTGTGAGTGAAAGAAAAAAAGACACATGCAGATAGAGAGATTTGTTTTTATTTTAAAGATCTGTTAGACGCCTGTAATACTAGGCGGATTTCAGACGTTGGGGCATGAGGGGAGATTTTTGCATCACAGATATAGTGTCCTCATAAATGCTACGTCCTCAATTACCAAGAGGACAATGCATCTTATGGGGGTGAGGTGTTTATTAGGGGGTTCGGCTCTCCGCGCACCAGGCAAGGCAGCTAAAATCTTCTAAGCTGCGCATGCTAGTTGTAGCAACACATTTTTTTATTAACCAGTTTAAAATGTTGGAAATAGCTGAACAACAAATATATTAACTTTTGACTGCTTGACCTCTCTGTATGTTTAATCACACCCTATCACACCCAAACCAATTATTTGCATCTTGTTTATAGAGAACATAACGGAGGATTTTTTTTTCTTCCAAAAAATATTCCCTAAATATCTTTCCATAAGGCCTAATGTTTGGGATTTTAAAAGATTGTTTTTGGTTGTGAGATCCCCATTTTTTAAGCAGTTTTTTTGAATAGTTTATGTGATGTTTTTACATGTTTTACCTTGACACAGAAGCACACAAAATGTTAAGTTTCACAGTATTTATTTGTTTGTTTATTTGTATTTCATCGTATGTGTTTTATCCAAAATATATATAATATGAACTAATGGAAAAAAGGATCCATTCATTCCATGTAAGTTAAGAAAAAAATGCAAAATTTTGATACACGGGGGACCAAAAAGATAATTATTTTACTTTATTTATTTTTTGGATTGAGATTAATTTGTGTTTTGTAAAGCATAAAAAAACAACTTAATTCTATTCACTTCCTGTGGCTGCTGAAGCCTGCTAACTTTTCAACCAAACTTGAAGGAGAGTCACCGGCACAAAGACGGTCAATGATTGACATTTATGTATTTACTTTAAATGTTGCTCAATGGAGAATTGAAATAATAAAAAATGTGCACGATTTGCACAAAGCACCCTACCCAGGTGACCTCTATGTAAAAAGAACTAAATCTACATACGTAATTGTGAAACCTTATTAAAAAAAATTTTTCATCAGTCATTAAGATGAAGTGCCTGTAAACGAGGACATTTTTTTTGTTTTGTTTTGTGTAACACTTCTATTTTGCCGGAAAAAAATGTGAATAATTAAAATAATCCATTAGAAGTCTTTGAAACAAAATATTTTTTATTTGATGACTTTCACCTTAATTTCAAGCTGTTACTCAAGTAAATATCTCTTGTGGCAGCTCGGTGGCGCAGTGAATAGCACGTCCTTCAGTGTGATTTTGTGTGTGAATGGTTGTCGGTCTCTGTGTGCCCTGCGAGTAGCTGGCAGCCAGTTCAGGGTGCCCTGCCTACTGCCTGAAGCCAGCTGGATAGGCACCAGCAAGCCCACGACCCTTGTGAGCATAAGCGGTGATAGAAAATGAAGAAAAAAAAAATCCCGTTAGAAGCTTTGTAGAAAATGGTAGTTGAAAAATGAAAATAACATAATTGTAGAAAGTGTTGCAATTAATGAGTTAAAATCTTGTTTGACAACACTAGGTTTAATTAATCAACAACTCTTTCTAATCTCTGGGAAAACTTCTTCCTTCTGTTGTATTGCCTACTTTATTATTTGCTCAATTGTGGAATGTAGTCTGCTCGGGGAAGTGAACAGGGTAAGAATTTCATTGTGCAGTTTTTTTTCGGTTTTATTGCCTACTTTATTATTTGCTCGATTGCTCGGGGATGTGAGCAGAATAAGAATTTCATTGTGTACTTAAATACTTAAATGTTGGATTACAGCATCTAACCAAACAGCACAGTGACTACCTGTCACCCCTTAAATATTCTGACAAATCAGAAGTCTAAAGACACATGTGATTCTAATTAGAGGACGCAACTTAGATTGAACATGTCCTATAGTCAAAATATTTTCAATCTTTTGACCGTTTGTTTTCAATAATAATTCTGTCGAAGCACAATTCCAAAGCAATTATCTGGATTTCATTGATTCATTTTCATTGCGTTTCAGATTCAAGTTGATTGACTGACCACCTTTGGCGAGCGGTACCAACAGTTTTGTCCACTTGTGTAACTACAGTTATGTGTAAGCCTCTATTTGAAAATAGGGACTGGACCGGACATGACAAACCTTAGCCTTATAGCAGTGTCTGCCGATCCCTCCAGTGCGACTGCAGCAGAGTGGAGCCATCATTCATTTTTAGTTTATACAACCACGTGGGCTCAGCATTACTTTACTAAACCTTTAAAGCACTACAAGGAGTAGTTACATCCCAAGTAAAAACTTTATTGTGCCAAAAGGAAGCCTTATGTTCGCTGTGCCTGCTATCAACTTTCTTGGCTGTGAGCGTCGAGGAACATTACTCCATGGAAATGTGTAAATCACTGTTACTGGACTTTTTTCACCCTCGCGTAAAAAGGAACATCATTTTAATTTTATTTTAACCTACTAGTCAGTTATGCCGTTCCGTACTTTAGTATTAAATAATGTCACGTCATCAATAAAACTGCCCTGCCATGAATTTTATCCATCCATTTTTGCTATTCTCATTATATGCAGAGGTAAATAGCTTAAAGATAGCTGTGGTTATTTTTGGATACTATTTTCAGAATGTACTGTATACATGTCACTGTCTTTTTTTGTATTGAATGAAAACCATCTATGATTCTGGGGCAAGAATGCTCACTTTGAAGTTTATATTTGCTTCATCTTCTAGGTCACCGTATGTCGATATTTATCCCAAGCACATGTGCTGCATTGAAATGCTTTGAGGTTTGCAATCTTTGGTGAAATACTCCACAAAGCAGAAATGATAAGGTCGTTTGTCTTTACAATACCACAGGAAACAATTCTGTTACGCAGGTCTTTGAATGGCACCAAATTATATAGCATGTTTCCGGGAAATCATTGATATTCTTTTTTTCGCCTACAACTGGGCCATCATGTTAGCTTGTTTAGACTGCCATTGTCTTGTAGCTGCTTAGCAGCAAGCAGCAGACGGAAGAAATAAATGACTCACTGGGTACGACATTTCGAGACAAAAGAAACGGCTCTGACACAGAGCACTTGGCAGGACTGAAGGACTGAAGGTCTTGAAGCTGAGTGAGCATTGGATTTTTAATCAGATCCAGCTACAAACACTTTAAAATTGTAAACACTCACCTGCTGCACACTATGGCAACTCAAACGGTTCTGAGCGTTACTGCGGTAATTGTACCCTAATGCAGTCTCGTTCCAATGTCTTTTTTTTTTTTTTTTTACTGAGTTGAGGAATGAAAAGTATTTGTTCATTTAGAGTTACGACTCAGATATGCCAAACTAGCGCACCCTTGATATCCAGAGGTTCATGCTTCACAAAACATGTAGCCTCTACGAGCATCGCGACCCCTGCAGAAGACTCACAGGGCGCTTGGGACGATTTTCACCATGTCCTGGAGATTACAAGATCAGGAAGATTGAGGAGCATAATCCCCCTGTTGTGGGAACATACACTCGGATCTCAGTTATCTATCCGTTCGTTTTCTATACTGCTTATCCCCGTCAGGGTCAACCTATCTCAGTTGACTTTGGGCAAGATGGCAGCACCTTTTAAACTCCTGAAAAATAATTAATATTTTTGTTCTCTCAGTTGGTGTTGTGTATCCAAAAGGGCTGTCACTATATAATCTTTTTAAACCAAATATCCTATCAATTATTCCACTGAATCAACCATAGAAAAACAAGAACGTGAGTTGAATCAAGCTGATATAACTAATCATTTTTTGTTATTGGGAGTGGCTATGACTACCCATTATTTATTCTATGTAAGTTTGCGTGATAACCGTTTATCAATCATGATTAGCATTAGTGCACTTGCGATTACGTTTAAGGTGAACAAATGCTAACTACCATTTGGTAAATATATACATATTTTTTTGTCTTTTTTTTTATTGAAAATGATCCCAAACTTCTGCTATCCTTGTTTTTTTTTGGGGGGGAGTCTTTCTCCCTGTTGGAAAACGGAGAAAGATATTTTGACCTATTTTTAAAGCTGTCTTACCGGATTTGGTCAACTTCTTTTGCAAGCCCTAGTATATACAACACTGACACGGATCAGCAACTATAGAACCTTCAGTCAAATCTCCTTCTGTGTATCTTGTTACCAAAATATTAGTAACGCAGAGACCTCCACCAGGATGGTGGGTGAACTTTGCTAAGAGTTATTCAGTTCAGCATCCACCATGGAGGGCTTTTCACTTTTTGAAGTTTTAATCCGAGCAACATGAAGTCACACTTCCACCCCCAGTGATCCTTTCCTCAAAGGCATTTATTTATTTAAAGCAGTCTTTGCAGAGTTTTACTTTCAGCAGTCCGAACTCTTGGATGGATTAGTTGAAAATGACCTGATTTTTAAAGCAATCATGTCTTTGGACAGCCAGGGTGTTGCTGTACCTTGGTTTGTAGTCAGAATTAGTCCCATACTGCACATATAGGGCACAAATTAGATGAGCTTTGTAGATATTTCAGTTATACTGTTTTCAAGTAAACCAACGAGCTGTCACAAGTCACAAATCACTTGAAGCACGGTGATGCCAGTACCTTTACATTGCCACGGGCGCTTACTTGCATTTCCTGGTTGGTAATCTTCTCTTGACTCATTTAACATGCATAAAGCATTGGAGGGTTTTATTGGGATAGGGAACTAATCCAGATCCCCATCTTCAATCTTTACTACACAAATATATCTGTAGTCAGACTTGCAGCAAATCACCTGTTCAACCCACCACCATGCTCAGCCTCCTCTTGTGAGCTGCTGTATTGCAGTAATAACCTCCTGATCAGATACACCACACTTATTTCTGCATTTTTTTTTTTTTTTAATCTGAGAGTCAACTTTGTGGTCAGAACGGACAAAGTGCTCAAGATGGAAATTAGTCGGTAAGTCAGGACTTCCTGCATGACTGGTTTTGCTTTTTTTTCAGGGTTAGGGTTTTCTTGTTCAGGTGGTTACGTCATGCTTTTTTATGGTTTGGATGGCTCAATGACAGGTGATAATTGTATGGAGATTGCATGTTCTCCCCGAGCCTGCGTGGGTTCTCTCCGGGCACTCGACTTCCTCCCACTCCCCAAAAACATGCATGGCAGGTGAATTGGATATACTAAATTGTCCTTAGGTGTGATTGGGCGCGTGATTGGTCGTTCGCCTGTGTGCCCAGCGAATGACTGGCAACCAGTTCAGGGTGTCCCCCGCCTACTGCCCGAAGCCAGCTGAGATAGGCGCCAGCAAGCCTGCGACCTCTGTGGGGATAAGGGGCTATAGAAAATGGATGGATGGATGGATGGAAAATTAGAGTTCGACCTGCCACCTAAAATCCCTCTTCCAATATTGTATCGATTGCACCAAAAGTATTTGACAAAGGAATCCTGCATTACTGCCGGTGGTGGCGTTGTTGCTTGCTAAGGAAGGTGGCAGTCAAAGCTGTAGTACTCGAGTCTGGATTCAGACTCAAGTTTTTTTTTTTTCTTCTTTCAGACTTGACTTGCATCCTGGCATTTGATTCAGGTTTTTTGGACTTGCCCGTTTAGACTGCAACTATGGTTGTATTCCTGAAAATTAACGTCCTCCTTCAGAAGAGAGTTCATGTTCAAAATAGCCATCAGATTGGTTCACCTGACTGTGAGCGGCGAAGCTACGTCAAGTGTACGCTATGCTTTTTTTGTCGTGTCAGTTAACAGCAGTGTTATAAAATTTGTTTTTACCAAACATCGTTGAGTGTTGACCCCAATAAAATGTCTTTTATTTTGTGGTTAGAAAACAAGAATTGATCTTGATCAATGTTCCCAGTAATTTTTCATGGGTCTGGGCAGAGACAAATTCTGTCTGAGCGCAGTGAGAACAACTTTGAGCAATATCAGTTGTGCAAGCTGTGGCCACACAGTGTGGATTTGTTGAACTGACAGCATTGACACATTCATTTTGATGGCAAGTAAAATACTATAATGTCAATGAGAACTTTGACTCGGGATCAAATTTTGTTTCGAGTGTCAGCTTGTTCCTTTTCTCTTGGTCTTTTGCGTTCTCCTGTAATAGCGAATCTATCCCTCCCTCTGTTCTGAGTCGTAAAATTCCAACAGCTTTCAAATGACTTTTCTGCTGAATGTGACACTTGGGGTAGTCCAACTTCCATTCAGTCAAAATGTTTCCCCTCTGTAAACCCAATACCTATCTTGGCAAACCACAAACTCTCACCCAGTTTTACCCCTTCATCTTCTACTGGCACGTACTGTGAGAGCCATTCCATCTAGAAAGCGCTGCCCGCTCATTTCTACATGATGCGTGGTTAGTATTTGCGTCTTTTCGCTCTGCGGCATTGTTGTTCACTAGCTAATTCACTAGTAACCTGGTACGTAGCATGAACCGTTTCACATCAGTGACTGAACACCTGTCACTCACTAAGTTATACTGTAAAATGCTAAAGAAAAAGTTAAGTCTAATGAATTAATTTGAATGAAATATATAAATCATTTTAGTTTTTGTATGCAGCATAGATTTTTTTGCGCTGAATATGTGAGCAGTGTGCAATTGCACACGAGCGCACCTTAGAGGGAACATTGCTCTTGATCTCATCTGGACTTGGACTCGGGCTCTCAAGGTAGACTTGTCGAAAGCCTAGACCAAGCCTATACACCAAGCCTAGACACAAAGCCTATACACCAAGAGTATATGGCACCTGCCAAAACAAAGTAGGAGAAGGACGAGAAAAAATGAAATGTAGTCATGCCAACCATTGTGTGACTCAACTCTACCACACCCATTAGCAATAAATTGCTATTCAGTGTACAGCATCAAAACCAGGATTCTCCCCCTGGCCACGCCCATACAACTGCTGCTTCAAAAATAACCCGATTTGGGTAAGAAAACTCAGTACTGGTGTTTGTTTGACCCAGCTTGAGGTTGTTTTGTATCAAAACAGTATATCAATTTTTGGGGAGGCACACCTGCGCTGTACTGTTTTTGGTCTTGGTTTTTGTTTAATTTGTTTTGTTGGTTTTCGCCCAAATTATGTGAGCTGTACTCTGGAGCACCTTACATTATATCGTATATGCTTTTCTTCTTCTCGATGGATACCACACAAAACATGAACCAGAGGAAGTCTGACGCAATTTTTTACTCCTTTTGCGGGGGGTGAGGGTGGATAGGCTTGTCTGTTTGGCCTTCTGGAAAATGAACCAGAGAGCATGTATTGTAAATGAAGGCAGAGCGGAAGATTGGTTTTGGGGTGCAGAAATGAGAGAAGGAGCGCAGCGGCAGTCCTTGTCAGTGTCTCACCCGCATACATAAATTTGCCTGTGACATCGCTGGTGTAACAACGTGTGTGTAGTTATGGGTTTGTGTCTTAATGTGTGAGTTTAACAAGTTGGGGCAGGTGAATGTATACTCACAGCATACACATGCAAGTTTCCATCACCAAACCCATCTGAAATGTTGCCGTGGCAACAGGCTGACTGAGGTAAATGAGTGTCCTGGCTCCGCTGAGGGATTGTGGGAAAGCAATATGCCAGCGTTCCGCCCCATTAGTTTGACGGACAGCCCGTTTGGCCTATGAGAGGTCAACTGGCAAGGGCAGCCGTATTAGTATTCCACAGGAGGAACTTCAGGATTGGTTTTACTCGAATGTCAATCTACCTGTGTGTTGGAGTGTGAGCAAAGGTGGGAACTGGAGCTTTGCAGAAGCTATTGCTCATCCTGGCGTGTAACACCGCAGGCGGTTTGTGTGTGTGTGTTGTTTGTATGTCCTGCCTTGGTGGGTCGCAGGCTTCTTGCCAGCTAAGCATATTGCCAATTATCACCTCTCTGTCTCCCCCGTTTCTTCGACTCCCTCCCCGCCCCCCCCTTCAGTCAATAGCAGGCCAGTGAGACATGATTACACCTAAACTGGCCGTTGGGCTTCCTTGCGAGGATGCCAAAAACGTTCATGTCTCCCCAGCTTTTTGTCCCCATTCATCCCCCGTTCCTTTCTCCCCTGATATGAATAAGTAGTCATCTCATGCTTTGTTTATTTTCCTACACCTGCATTTCATCCCCTTCCAAGCACTTTTGTCTATGTCCAACCATGCCCCTCAATCCCTTTTGTCTTTTGTATGCGCCTCTCCGTCGGCCCATTGTTTATTTCTAATATCCCCATCATTTCGCTGCATCCCAGGGGGACCAACCTCCAGTCGTACAAATGTTGAAGCGATATTTTGTATGCTAATAGAGGCAAAATAATGAATTCAATTTCTTTTTTTTTTTTGTAATATGGAAATGAGTTTAACGCTGTCTCAAAGATTTTAGTGACTTGTAATTGTAAACTGAATTCATGACTAATTCATGATAATGTGTTGATGTGTGTTAGCGGCATTAGGTGAAGCCAATTATGGCTGATTGTCAACTAGTTCATGAGCTTCATTTGCATGCAACAGAGCCACTGAGGTATGAACAACCAGGCTGCTTTGACACTGTGGTCATGCTAATTTGATATGGGTTACATCAAGGGATATCTCAATAATGATGCATATATCAAGTCCGACATGACTGTGGACACAGCATTTAGCCTGGACGCGTGTGTGTGTGTCCGTCTGTCTGTGTAGCTAGCTAGCTGACATGTGTCTGTCTGTTCATCCGTCTCTCTATATCTCTCTAAAACATAAGTAACTATTGATGGATGGATACTTATTGCAGTTAAGTGAAATATTAAAGTAACCCCCTCCCATCATTCTTTTTGATATATGTCATCTTTAGGGATATTTAGGAGGCTCACATTATTTAGACTTTTGCATTATTTAGACAGATTTATTCTGTCTGAATTTTAAACGTGTTTCATTGCACAGCGTGCAATGCATACTTAGTGGTGAACGCTGGAGACTTGTGCTGCATCATACAAAAACAGTGTCATTGATTATGTAAGTGATTAATCAATAAGTGATTAATCAGTGATTGAATATTTTTTTCTTAATGGTAATGTGTTGATATTGGTAGCTTTGTGGTATAACAGAAACGAAAACAAAGACGCAAGGACTCAAGCTAGCCACACCGCTAACATGTTTATGATGGTCAATTTCAAAATAAAAGTTTACTATGATTGTTACGTTGTCGTCCATGTGTTATTTAGTTTGTTTCTTTAGAAGTTGGCCTTTGCAACATACCGATGCATGTGGCATGATGTTGTTCATCCTCTGTTTTTTGTTTGTTTGTTTGTTTGTTTGTTTTTTTTGGGGGGGGGGCTTGGCTCTTGTCCCAGGAAAGCAGTAGAAGATCAGCAATGTTCTTTTCTTGCCATGCTGTAATAATTTACAATACTTTTCTACCTAGCAACACACCTCTACTTCTGCATTTTGAACATATTGTTTTGGTTTTAATGATTCTTCAGACTTAATTATTTCTCAGACTCGCAATGTTCAACGGACTATTTGTGGTGGCTGCAATTTTAAGATGATGACATTATGAAGAGGTGGGTTTGTCTCTAAATACCCACTCAATGGCCAGGTTGGAAACTCACCGTAGGTCACTGCTTGAAACCATCGCCAACAAAAGTGTTAGCGATCATATTTCATCAAGAACAATTGATTTCATTTCAACCTTCGCAGCATGGTCAGCTTGAGTGAGGAGACGTGGTCCTTTGGAGCTAATAGCTTATATTGATGCTGAGAGTCACAGGCCACCCTTGAAGAATAATACACCTACATGGAGGCCATCTCCTTAGGAATACCACAGGACCTCAAACACATCAATCATTTGCTGTCCTCGCAGCTTGTGATTTCTTTTTTTCATATCTGGAACCACATTGGAGTGACGCAAGCGTGTTTGAGTGGACTGAATAGCATGTGACAATCAAGTGGGTTTACCCCCATTGATTCCAAGGCTTAAATGTATCAGAGGGGCCTTTGTGTGTGAGCGAGTGTGTGGGTGTTAACAAAACAACTGTGTATAGCAAGACTTTTTTTTTTTTTTTTTTTAGATTTTATTAAATAGATAAGATGAATTGTCTAAAACCTCTGATGCTGGTGAGCTGGGTTGGATTCCATATATACTGTAGGATATATGTAATGCATTTCTTTTTTAAATGTTTTAATATGCGACATGAGACTGTCAGTAGGTACAGTATGCAATAGTAGGTAATACAGTATAAAACAGTTCATACACCTAAAAGTATCTACACCAGTGTTCCCCATAGGGCTAATTATGAGGCTATGTTTGTACTTAGGCAAAAAGGTCATGGGCATCCTGAGCTGTAAAAGTCAAGTGTTAAGGCAGCGCGCCCCTGCTTTTTCCATCGAAGACAACATAAGTGGAAATAATCCATTCCAGGGTGAAATTGCCAAAGTCATGAAACCTTCATTAACTCTCCAGGAATTTTTAATTAACATTTGAAAGTTCTAAAACAAGTTGGTAGCTTTTAATGTAAAGACACAAAAAATGTCATTAACTTTAATGGTGGAAGATGAAGGCGTAATCCAAAGGCGGTTGACATCACATGCAACTCCAGATGCAACGCTTGTTTCTCATTTTAAAGTTGTGACTTAACCCTTTTGGCGCCAGTTTTTTTTTTTTTTCAATTTTATTTAATTTTTTATACCTATTTAAAAAGGTTGTTGCTTGATAATGATTATGAAAAAGGTATACAGTGTAAATTTTGCTTGGTGCAATTTTGGTACTATGGCGCTTGAAGGGTTAAATATGTAAAAGGCTGTTTAACCATTAACACTGAAAAGAAGTGATGCTGGTAGCTTTATTAGGACCTGGCAGATATGGATGTGTTTTAAGGACGATTGACAGAATAACATTCCCATGATCAAATAATTGGCTGGTTGTTGTTGGATTTTTTATTTTTTTTTTGCTTCAACTCATTTGACATTGCGCTGCTTGTTCTATCATGTGTGTTTTTTTTTTTCGTTTGGTAATATGATAGAGACAGGATTACACAAAAAAGAGTTTAACTAATCCATATGCTGCAGTAGTATTCATTTTTTGCAAAATCTAAAGATTATATGCCTTTAAGTTGCCTTATATTATTTTTCTCCATGCGTTGCACCACCGTTTGTGTTCTGCCCTCTTGCTTTAAGGGTAATATATGACAGACCAATGCTTTGTTAGCCTATGAGGTTTTGTATCGTTTGTTACCATTAACATAGTATACCTTTGTGTAAGGCAAATGATTTTTGGGGGTGGATATTATTGTGTAATTCTATTTGACTGTAAATTTGAACTGAAGATTGCAATTAATAGCTTCAACTCCTTTATTGAAGGTTTGTTCACTTTCAAATTTCTGCTTGTTTTGAAATGATTTGAGTTGAGTTCAGCGCCACCATAGAGCGCTCATTTCAACTTATTTGTCAAAGCAAAACCATCGGGTCACGGCTTTCTATGCTCTCGTCTCATCACTAAATCCTCAACAAGAGACTACAATAAATCAATCAAGTTTCAAGCAGGGAAGCTATAAGCGTGGAGGAAGGGTTAGATGTCACATGGCCTATGGATATCAGAATTAACTTTCTTGGAGCAGATTTTCTCTTAGTAGCAGATGTCACGTAATCTGGGATTTTGCTGTGTTGAGAACTTTAACGTGGCGGATTGCATATGTATTTCTTTTATGTTTTGTGAGTGATTTAGATGAGCTGAAAACAGTTCAAATTGCATTGGTTTTTACTCAAGGGGCAAGATCAATATTGTTTTTTAGGGGGAAATAGCAAAAAAAAAGAAGTGCCTCAGTGTTGCACCCTACACACAATCGTTAGAACAAAACAGGAACTGACTTAAAACGCTGCACAGCACAGCATGACGCGGAGCGCAACAGTGTACACCACATGCAATATGCCAATTTAATGCAGTGGAGATAACATCTGACCCCCTGCAGAGACCTAGTTTGGTGATACACACTGACAATGGTAACTGCTGGTCTAGAAACAGCCACAGAGAGATGAAAGCATGCAGGCTAAATGGAAGAGCTCTTACCATATTTAACATGCTTTTAAGAGATGCAATGAAGTGACTTATGGTTAGGCCAATTCCATCATAATACATGATTGTAGTCTCTATCTTAATGAGAATATTGACTTATTGTATCATTTAGGGTATGAGGACCAACTGAGGATTGTTGGACTGTTGGCCTTCAGTTACTGAATATGAATATAATCTGGCATGCTCCTCTCACGTGACTGTCTTTTCAGCTCTTTGGATAGCATGATTCAATCAAATTATCATCCATTAAGGAACCGTGCAAAATGACACGCTTTTGTCACGGTTAAGAGGAAAGGTTCTTCAGATTCTTAAAATGATATCTTCGATTTTGAAAATTCATCTACTGAATGCTAAATTTCTCCTTTTGTGGAGCACAATGAGATGAACGCTTGGAAATGTGCAAAAGCGATTTCGTGTTTTCTTAGAGCTAATGGGACATTATAGTTCTCATGTCATTTTCCTTTGCACATTCTTTTTATCAGTAATCAGGAGAGCCTGAGCTAGCATGGCTAACCATTACTCAGATAAACCTCTGTTTTTTTTTTGTTTTTTTTTTTGTACTCTTGGACCTACACAGATGTATGATGGTGTTGACCAACAATTTTTAATCCAAATTTATGACATGAAAACAAGCAAAACAAGAAAAAATGGACAGAACATGTTCACTAATAAAATAAATTAAAAATGAAAATGCATCTATAAAACAAATGCTAACAAAACTAGATTTTGCATTTATAAAATTAACTAAATGAATTACTGTATAGTTATAGTTTTGTTTTTGCATTTGCCCATTAATACCATACATGAGCTTTTAGGATTCAAATTAAACTGATAAAAAACCCACAAAACTGTTATAAACCTGAATTCTGCAAAGTGCTTTGGTGACATCAGCATGCGTAGATGCAAAAGTCCTCTGGAAACTGGCCGACTGGGAGAAAACATTCCAAAAACATATGATAGAGTAAATAAATTAATAAATACATAATAATAATAAAATTAATAATACTAAAAAGAATATATGACTGAATCCCGATGATCAATTTGATAGGGATTCAATGTTACCATGTTTTTTTTTTTTTTAAAGAAATAATCCAAGCAACTTCATCTAATTTAGGTGGAGTACATTTTTGCATGGGAACTAGGATAGGTACAGATACACCATACTTTTTTTTTTCCTTCATACTTTCATACTTTTTTTCTATCGTTTCTTTTTGAACATATGTATGGTCTTTAGCCCTGGCACGGTTAAAACATAGACACTCTTGAATATTATGTAGATTTATGAAAATGTCATTACCAGCGACTAATTGACCAAAAAGTCAAAGTCAGCTGAGTCCTTAATAACACATTAAATTGAGCAATTAACCAAGGCAGGAGCCCCCAAATCCATTAAGCAGACTGACATCAAGTGATCCAGATGCTCCTGCTCTTTAAAAGCAAAGAGGGGCGGATTACGGGTGAAGGTTAACACCTGCAAAAGGCGGTAAATTTGACATTATCCCGAGCCTTGCAGCGCGAAACCTGCTGACACCTGCTTGACTCGAGTAAAAGTCTCAGCTGGACTTCAAACACACGACTGACTGCAGGTGATTCCCTTAAGTAGGCCAACTCTCTGAATCCCTCTCGTCTCTCCCCTCCAGTGGACGGAGCCATCCACCGCGCTGCCGGGCCCCTCCTAAAGAAAGAGTGCGCGTCCCTCCACGGCTGCCAGACCGGACAAGCAAAGGTCACCTGCGGCTACGGCCTCCCCGCCAAGTGTGAGTACAAAATGCGTGTCGCAGCTGCCTGTTCAATGGACTCTCCAAAGCGCGCTCATCCTGGTGGGAATATGTCGCCAAGTGCGAGAGGCATGCCGGGATGTTTTCATGCGCTGGAAATTCCACAGATAAGTAAAGGTCACGCAGCGTTATGAATAAAAGAGAAATATGGAAAGGAGAGCGGTTTCCTTGTCACATAAATCATGCAAATTGTTAAATCCCAACATTGGCATGGAGAATCTCTAATAGTGTCATCTGCAGTTTTCTACTTATAGCAGCAAAGTGCATTCAATTATTTAGCGGCACTTTAATATGAACATTTGGAGTGACGGGAGGACCTTTCCTCGTTATGTCAGGTTGAAAAATGTCGGGCTCCCCACAAGTGGAGACCCTTAGTGCGTCATACGCAGTAAACACAAATAAGAGAGGTTTGGCACAGGGAAAACAACTCCCGTTAAGAGGTGAACATTGTCATGGACCAATAAAACATATACGATAAATGTTGTATAGAAAGCATACCTGTGTGTGATGCTGTGATATTAAAACAGTCATCAAAACTTTAAACTTTTTTTCAGGGCCGATACTAGTACTGATTATCGGCAGTCAAGGAGGTCGATATTTGAAGTTGATTCATTTGAAGTTTTTTGCATTAAAAGGGGAGTTTTTTTTTTACTGACACAAACCCCAACACTTCATTTAAATGACTTGGAATCTCTCAAACAACACAGAAAACAGAAAATTTCTCCTGTGGCTTACACACATTACACACACACACGCATGCATTAATAAAATAGCCTGAATCCGATAACCGATCGGACCAATAATCCGTCTGTCCCTACTTTAAATTGCCAATAAGGTAAGTATCTGCTTAAAGCCACCGGTGGCTGAGATATATCCCGAGCGGGGCAACAAGGAGGTGCTTTAAATGATCAGTAATTGTCTTCAGCGTAATGTATTTAAAAACTAATCTCTTAAACCTGTCCACCGTGCTTCACGTAAATTCATTTTACAGGAGCCTAACTACGATTTTATTTGAAACATATGTCTGCACCTTTTGTTTGAAATCCTACTTAATTCTTGCCGGAAAAGTCTTGCCTGTGTGTTTATGCGGGCGTGAGTAAATACAGTATGCTGAGGAGAGTGGATGAGAGGTTGCTTTGAAGAACTGAGAGGAGGCGCTCACATTGTCTGCTTTTCTTTGATGCTTGTTGTCTTTTTCGCCTGTGTGGTTGCGCGTGTATTTGCGCATGTGTGTGCCCGCGCTACTTGTCGCAACCTTGTCTCTGTTTCGTTCCGGTGCATGTCAAGCTTCCTCGCTGTCTCACCTGCTGACAGCCTATTGATGGACAAGCTTTATGACTACATGTGCTGTGAGCCTGTGACCCGCATGTTTGTGTGCTTGTGTGTATAGTTTATACCCAGCATGTGGTTCTAAAGACCGCCGCCTCCAACCCCTACAAAATATAGAGCGCAAAGTATAATCAAGAAAGTGCCTGCTTCGATGCTTAAATACTCACAACAGGTCTTGATTACCTCTCAGCAGGAAGAAAAGAGGAAATAGACAGTAACAATAGAGGTAAAGCAAAGTAAGGGGTTGACAAAATAGACCGCGAGGAGACTTGCAGCATGACCGGTGCTGTGAAAGAGCTTTTACACAACGCATTTTTTAACTGAAAATGTGTAAATGTCCTCTTACTTTGATGGCGACTTTATTTAGAGCCTGAAATGAAAACCGTTTCAAAGTGGACATCCAAAAACTTGTGTCGTATGTTGAAACACAGGCATGCGCAGATATTCATGCACAACAGTGATACAACTACTGTACAGCCTCACCTTATCCTTCATGTTTCCGATTAAGGTTCTTATAAGTAATGAAAACTGTAGACACAGAAGTGGAGAAGTTAAAGTCTTTATATACAAAATCAAAGAAAAACTGGAAAACGAGGTGACATATACATGACCATAGTAACCGCATTGCAACTAATATAGTTAGAACTAAGTGAAACGACATTTTATATCATAGATTGAAGGCATAGTTTTTCACGGATGCTAAGGATACCGATTATTGGAGGTCATAGAGATCAATATTTTTAGAACAAGGAGAAAAAAATACTCGCATGAAGAAGACAAATTCTAACACTTAGTTTTTTACTAAATCATGCACAACATAATGTTTTCAAATCCAAACAACTTAAATATATAAATGATCCCAAGCTTCCATTAGTTTTCTACAATAAACATTTATTTCAAAAATATTTAATGTTTTACTTTCACCTAGAGTACCTTTGTTTTAATCAGCATAATCTCTAATATTAACAAAATGAAAGCTAAAGCTAATAAAAAACATTCAAAAAATGGTACTTATTTATAAAAAATATACTATGTTTGCAAGCTGAGTCGCGAGCATACAGTTTATGATGTCATTTTGTGGCAAAAAATGTTAAAAACAACGTTCTCATCAAATTATTTCTCGACAAACATTACGATTTTCACTGCTGAAAGTTGCCGAATGACTTTTGTCTACCTTTAAAGAAAAACTAACAAACTCAAAACAATTTCTGCGCTGTTTCTGATAAGACCTGGTTGAGCAGTTGCTGCATTTGTAATGAGTTTCTCCTGGAAAACCTTTTGCAGTTTTTTCGTACATGAACATTTTCAACCCAAAGGAATAATGTTTCAGAAAGCCATCCATCCATTTTATATCACGCTTGTCCTCATTAGGTTTGTAGGGGAGCTGGAGGCTTTCCCAGCTGACTGTGGGCGAGAGGCAGGTTATACCGTGAATTGGAATGAACATCTATGGAGAGTTTAGACTGTTCAATTAGTCTAACATGCATGGTTTGGAATACGGGAATAAGCTGAATTACACGGAGACCATGCAAACTGAACCTTAGTTCTCTAGAACGAGGAATGTAGGACTCTAGTTCTTATTATATTATTTTTATTTGCAGCTTTAATCAGTGAGTACTAGTGGCTATAGAAAATGGATATCCTACACAAAATGTGAATTGAATATTGAGTCTTTGGATAAAAATTAAAAATATATTTTTTTGTGGAGTGAAAATATTTTGAAGACGGAAGACCAATAATAATAATAAGTGAGTCAGCATGAATTGTTGAAATGTGATCAGTAGGAACGGCAACTGTGTTAGGCTATTAGCGTCTGCAGCAGCATTTCATCTCTCACGGCAGACTTTATGAAGCATTCGCAATTAATATATGTTGAAAGCAGGTATAATGGAGCCTGAGTGACCCGTAAAAACTGACAATGGGGGTTCAACGTTAGCATAATTAAGTGGTTTGTATGCGCCCTTAATTGGCGATTGAATGTGATTTTTGTACAAGCATTGTGTTGTTTGTATGAATCATGGCTGCGATTAGCTTAACAGATTTTTTTCTGACGTGTACATCAATAAACGGCTGTCCGGGGTGAGGAAAACATGTCTCGGGCATTTCTTGGAACCGAGGTACTCAAATTACTCAGACTTGCTTCAGTGTATTTTTCATCCGTCCCTTTAAGCTGCTTTTTCATAAATGGGGGATCTGTTTATTAAAATATATAGAATACATTCTTTTCATGACCTGGGTGGGGCCGCGCAACAAGGAACTCAGTGTGTGTCTACGTTACGGGATTATGAATCATCAACGTGCGCTGGAGTTGCGACACAGGCACAATAAAGAAGGGCGGACCAAGCTTTCAAAGTAGCCTAAAATTCAAATGCAACTCAACAGGAGAGAAGTCGTGCCTCAAAAACAGATACGCTTTGATCTCGATTCCGCCGGGCTCGCCACCAGATGCGATTTCAAACGCTCCATACTGGAGAATTTGCCAAATGGTCACGCAGACCTGATGTCAGCCGTCCCCGCGGAGAGCCCCCAGACGAGCCCGCCGCCACTTAAACCGGCAGCATCTCCGCACTGTAACCTAGCAACAGCGCGCAGAGTGCACGGCCCGCCACTGCTGCTGTTTAGCAAAAGTCACATGCAATTTCGACATGTTGACAAATGACATCTGGAAAACAGCAAGCCGCTTTTGCTAAAGTTCATTAACATTTAAGAGAAACTTAGTGGCAATAAATCAACAAGCTGTCAGCTTTGGGGCATCCGAACGGCCGCGCATGAGGCTTTGTTGAGATCGGGAAGCGGCTGACTGTGTGTTTGCGTGTGTTTCTTGTTGCCTGACAAGGGAGCGTGGGCCCAAAGTGTTGTCCCGAAGATCCCGGCGCCCCAGAGCTCACTTGTGTACCGATACGGCGAACCTGTTCCCCAGCCGGCCCTCGCTCCCCTGCTACTTACCGACGCATAACATCACCACACACGGGGGAGGCAGTGGAAGCAACAGAGTGGCGGAGGCTTGTTAGAGTGAGGTCGCGTCGTAATCAAATCGCAATAGCTTGGACATTTATATTTTTTATACATTCCTGACATTTGAGCTTGCCATGAAGTTATGAATAACTGAATAGAAAACAGGTCTTCACTATGTTTCCATCAACCACTTGGTAACACTTGGATGCTCTGATCAAATGGAAATGGTGGCAGGCTGACATTTGAATGGAATTATAAGAAAACGACTTGGAAGTTGGTTGAAGGCGTCTACAGTACATTTTCAGCTTGTTACATGGATTTTCTCCCTGTACACCAACTTCCTCCCACATTCCATGAACTTAACCAAGCTTCTTTTATAGTATACTTTACCTTGCTGTATTTTATGCAGAGTTCTTCATATTGTCGGCCATTTTAGAGTGTTTTGACGGATCTGTGAAAAGTTAGCTAATGTACTACACCGTGGCAATGTACTGGGATTCTCTACCTCTGTTATTGAGTGGTGTGGTCTGTATGCTGTAGAAAATCTATATCGGTTGAGCCCTAAAATTGACTACGTCAAGCATAACAGTAGCTATGAAAGTAAAATTATTTACCGTACTTTGAATCACCTTCAACTATAAAACAATATAGCTCAGAGAGGTCCAGCATGGCAAAACCTCACTGTCCGTTCTGAAACCATTATCATATGCTTCTCATATGCAGCTAAAAAATGTTAAATATATGCAGAAGCATGCATACGTTAAAACGGATAAATGAATAATGTATAAAACAGATGGATGGACCGTATGGAATTTTTAATGGTGTTTTCTATTTTACATTTATACAAAATCTCCCAGAAAAAAAGACCTCTTCAATCAATTATATTTGTATTTTACCATATGTTACATCATTTTGATGTACATTCCCGAAAAAAAAAATGGCAACACCAAGCTGTCTAACAGCAATCATATTTTATTGAGTCTCAGGTCATTGTATGTTGGTTTTTATATTGTATACTTTGTACTGGATGCTTTTCAGTGATCTTTCACACATTTACTGTTGTCATTGAATGATTTGTTTTTAAGCCTTGTATTGGCCGTTTTATGACTAAACAAAAACTATACCAACCACCACCAACTATTGTGCCGTTACATATGCTTAAATTTCAATTTCTCTTCCATTGGGGATGTTGTAAATCGCATGGGCAGTAAAAATGTTTGGATTCCATTATAAAACTTCACAACCACAATAAAATTGTAACTATCTTGTCTATGCAGCAGCGTAGATCAACAGAATGGCATGAATTCTTCTTCGCGGATCGTGAGGTCGTCCGTTGCTAGGCAGAAATCATAAGGCAATTATAATCAATCACAACACTCCCGTAGGCCAATAAAAAATTTGCATATACCCCAAACACCCACTAGGCTGTTTGAATAGCAAACGAAGGCACCGAGTGACTACAAAAGCAAGATAATGAGCTGATTACAACTTGAATCACGGGCAGAACGGTGGATTTGTGGTTAGCAAATTTTTTCTCAGTTGTGCGCTGTGGGGTCGATTCCGATTTTTGGTTTTCCTGTGAGTTACCCCCGTTTGTTTTAGTTTCCTGCAGATAATCCAGACACCACCCACACCCAAAAACATATTTCAGCGTCAAGTATAGTCCCATTCAGCACCTTTAAAACAACCATGCATGATATAAAACCCAGCATGTACCTCGCTCTAGCCCAGATTTAGCTTGGATGCACGTAATGTCTGCCCTTATGGACTGCTTTTTCGGAGAGGAGATTCTTTATTTTGCGTTGCACGTGCCTGTTGTGTTTTCACCGACTTACAGTCGCTTCAAAGCGTATTTCACAGACGGCTGTCGACCCACAAGCACAAGCCGAGGATTTGAGAGACGAATATTTGAATAAGCCCCTCGCTTCATTAAAATATCCGGCGCGGATTTATTTCGGTTTCACTGTTCAATATAACGAATAGAACGACGAGGGTGTGACACACATTATATTGTATACAGGCATTGCTTTAAACGGGGTATATTCCAATAATTTATGTTTAATCATGCTTAAGTGCTGACCGTATTTTGGCTTACTTGTACTGTTCCACCTTTTTGGTGACTGCAGACGAATATGATTTTCACAGGCATAACCCTTTGAGGAATGCCCTCACACAAGCTGACCTGTAATGGAATTCAGTTTGACACTCTTGCATTGAAAGGGCCTCTTGTTTTGTTTAATGTTCACATGAAGTTGCTGTATGATAAGAAATTTACTGTTGTTGTATTTTTAATTCGGCTCCACCTGCCTTCCCCAACAAATACAGCACGTCGTAAATGTTTTATATTTTGCTAGGGAGTGACATTTTCCATGTGGGTAAGAACACAGTTGGAGGTGAACAGGGGCCCAGAAAGATGAAGTGCTGACGGAAACAGAGAGCTACAAAGAGAGAAAGATATCACTCTGTCAAAAACTTCCTTGTTGTCTTTTCTTCTTCCCCACCCCCGACTCTTGCGTTGTGCTCCCTCAGTGGCCAATTACCGCTAATTAAAAAGCTCTCTTTTTCTCTCTTCAAGACCCCCTTCTCACCGCCTTGACTGTCACCCTGACAACCTCTCTCTCTTTTCTTTTTCCTCAGTGTTTCTCCCTGACATCAACAAGCTTACATCAACACCTCCTCCTCACTTTTCTACCTTTTCCATCTCAACTCCTCGCACGAGTCCCGCTCCTCCTCTCCTTTCTCTTTCCTCCATTTTTCTCACTTCCACCCCGCCAGTTCAGTTCACCTGTCTCACCTTTTTCCCCGCCCCTTCGTCACCATCAATTGCGTTGCTGTAGTGGGTGACTAAAGCCTTGACAGTGCTCTGGGCTAAAGATTTGTGCTGTTGTCTCTTTTCCCTTTTTTTTTTTTTCCTTTTGTGATTTTGACACCTTTGACAACTTTCCTTAGCTTCTTCCTGCCACGGTGTCAGCAGCGCAACACGTTGAGGTGTTAAAATCCCTCAGCAGAGATGATGAAGCGGAGGACTGTGATGATGATCACAGCAGCAGGCCTGGTGTTAATTCGTTGATGTATTCACCTACACAAGGAACAAAGGCTTTAGGGTAACACCCATTTACTAAAATGTACACGCTTAGATCATGTGAGTAAACCTATAACTAATAGAAACTAGGAAAACTTTTATGCTTTTGACGTTTTGCGAACTTCCATTTACTTTCACATATACTTACATGGTGTAAAAATATCGCTCCAATAAAAAGATCATTCAAGGACTTTCACTTATATAGCGCTTTTTTCTACCTTGGGTACTCAAAGCGCTTCACACTAACTAGACATTTACCTAACTGATGACGCAGCATAAGGAGCAACTACAGTTTCAGTGTCTTGCTCAAGGACTCTTCAACATGGCCATGACAGTTGGGGGATCGAACTCACAGCCTCTCAGCTGGTAGACGACCACACTACCACCGAGCCATGCCACCCCACCTAACAAATTTAGAGTTGTGGGTTGGAAATTTACGATGCGATAATCCCTCATCGCGGTCAATGGGGACCGGAACCCCCCAAGATAAGCCAAAAATCACAAGGTAGCGTCACACCCCACCCCCTCTACCCTCCTGGTGGAATTTCAATGCATGCGTATGTGGGTACCTGAATTTTTTTAAATTTAAAAAGTATTTATAATTTTTATACATATTTATACCAATGAGGGCAGGAGTTGTAATCTACTCCCGCCTCAACTCCTGCCCTCAGTAGTTGTTGGTTGCATCAGGAACCAATCACTTGTCTTGTAGGAAAGCCTGTCTCCCTCATGAAACTACACGTGCAGGTTTAGATTGATGTGACGGAAGAGGAGGAGGAGGTGGAGGAGAAAGCATTGTAGAGCATTGTAAATCTCTTACCTATATTTCTTTCTTAATAAATTGTAATTTTTTAGTTTGTATGTGTAAACTCGGATTGTTATCATGTTTGGTCAGCCACAGGCTTCTCTTTGATGAGACTTTTGGGCGCCACTAATATAACCGCAGCTCTCTGTGAGACTACAGCCAAAGGGATGGGAAGGGAAGGGATAACGGTACAGTCACTGTATAAGGTTTAATATTTTAAGAGTTAATATGTGTATTGCAGTAGTTTGACGTCCAAGGAGTTCCCGTGGCAAGTGGATTTATAGTTAACTCGTCTGTCTGGCATGCAGAAACCCTTCACAGCACATCTCTCTGCAAATAGCTTTTTTTTTTTTTTAATTACATTTTACAGAATTAAGTCATCCATTTTTATAGCTCACTATTTTCAACGAGAGCATCCTTTTCAAGAAGCCAGGCTGTGAAACATGGTTGTCATGTAAATTACCCTCGGTATTCTGTTACAGTTGCTTGGCTCATTAAGAAAAAGCCAGAAAACATGTTTTGAGGCATTGCTATGGAATATTGCGTACGTTTCTATTTGTGTCTTTCCATCTGTTCCCTTCCCTCATTCTTATTTTCTGACAAAGGTAAAAAGAGATAGATGGAGCTGAAGGGCCCAAACAAGACTTGAGCCTTCCTCCTTTTTTTTCTGAATTTAAGAGCTGTCTACGCTCGGCTGAGCACAAACTGAGGCGGCGCTCACAAAAGGCCAGCTCGCCTTTTTCCTGCCTCCTAATTTAAAGGCAGATGAAGAAAGGCAGGGCCAGATGGAGCTATGTGATGAGAGTAGGCAGCGACGGAGAGAGATTGAAAGAGGGGCCGGGGAGAAAGACTTGACGGTCGTTGAGCGTGAAAAGCAGGCGGCTGCGCGTGGCCTCCCAGGTAAGAATGCGTGGAGGCCACAGGGGATGTGAGACGGAGAGGAGGTGGAGGGTGGACACAGCCAAAGAGAGGCGGACAAAAAGCAGACAAAAGATGGGTGTCGCCGGATGGCACCTCGTCAAGCTCTCTTAAATCTAATGGCAGCGCGACGCCCACCTGGGAGTAAGGATTGGCTTCAATACACACACCCCGTCACCCCATGAGAATTGGAAGATTATTCCCAAAGTATGTTAATCACAAGGAATTTGCTGCCAGGAGCTTGGATGAAAAACATTACAGATCAATATTTTGTTACATTTTGTCACTTTGTTAAAAAGAAAGAAAAAAAAAACAGTAATAGTGTCATGATAATTAACAGTTGTTGTGACACCTTGGTGAGAAACAATGGCTTTAAAAAAACAAATCAGCACCTTGCTAGCGATAATCACACTCATCTAATATGCCCACAGCGCGTTTATTTTTCTTACTGTGAGTTTGTTTTTAACTCCTCTAAATGTGATTGTCAGTGTGTATTCAGCTGATCTTAATAGTGCAAAAAATATGCTGCAATTCCTTTTTGGCATGGAGATAGCAGTTGTTTTTCTTTCCAAATACGAACCAGAAAAAAAGAGCAGCTGGTGTCACAAATGAAATATGTCGGATAATGCACACACCAAATGTGTTCACTTATCAGTGCACTGTAAATAAACTAACTAACAGCGCTGCAATGTTATTTTCTTAATTAGCTCAGGATCATTTTCACCTTGCAGGAGTTTGTAGGTGAGCTCAGACGGGCAAGGTGAAAAGTGTAAGAATCAAGAAGTCGGCGGGAACATGGCATTTAATTAGACAACAATCAAATTGTTTTTCAGAAGCAATCTGTCTCCCTATGTAAACACGAGAAAATCACGTTGGCCTGCTTACAGCATTATTCACTCAAGACGTAAACAAGGTCTTGCATATATGCCTGCAAAGTCACACAAATACCCTTTGTTTAGCTATGGAAAAAAATAATAAAAGCAATTTATGTACAGACGTCACAAAACACATTGTATTGTTAATCTGTCGGTGTGCCTTTAAGGGGTGTGGCCTAGTGAGTGGCGTCAGGAGCTGCAGTCAGTTGTTACAGTTTCAGTTTGAGGGCTTCTTCAAGCTTCTTGTGAAGAATTTCATTTTGCAGTTTTGTATTTGGGTTAAAACACATTCAAGGTATTCAATTTGACATTGCACAGCTGTGAACTGAAAGTCATTTCAGGTCATAAAATATCCACATCACAAACTGAGAAAATACCAACATGTGTAAATCTGGGCAATAGATGCCTCCTCTGAAGAATCTGAATTATCCAATATTCTTTTTTGATGACTATTTTTAGTTTGTCAAATAATTCCAGCGAAATTTCTTGCAATCGTGGTTTGCAGTTCATTTGCTCTGAATCACCCAGGGGTAGTCATCCAGCAGCACCTAAAATAATTACACAAGTAACCAAACTAACAAGAAAATAAAGGAAAACAAACAAGAAAGCTTTCTTTTAAACCTTGTACAGTAGTATAGAATCAACCATAGACTCATACCATTGAATCAAAATCTTTTTTTTCTTACATGAAAGCTTTTCACATCAAAGTGGAAGCATTGAAAGAAGACCCCAGGGAGCTGAAATTTCACCCGGATGGTGACAACATGTGAAAGTTCAACATAGCACAGTCGCTACCAGAAGTAAGCCGTCCATTGGCTGAAATAATGCAAGAATGATGTGTAAGAAAATGAACCAAAAATGGTCCAAATACTGCACAAGGATAAAGTGGAAGTCAGCTTTTCTCTGGGCTTGTTCATGAGATGTATATTAAAAAAAAAACCCAGTGGATTTTGCTGCGTAATTCACATTCCGCAAACAATATCAATCAGAATACTGTTTTTAGACTAATTGAGCTGCATAGAACATATTGTATAAAGGAACATTTTGATTCAGCTTGCCCTTTAAAAACTAATTAAAGCTAACTGAATTTTAAAAAGTCAAATCCAAATAAACTGTAATTATTGGAAAAAAAAATCCCCAAAAGTTATGAGGTTGCTCACTTGCGAAACTAAATGTCAGATTATTTCTGTATCTTATTTCCTGTGGTAAAAATAGCTTCTTCGAACAGATTGCAATCACAATCACCCCCAGATACCCCCCCCCCCCCCCCCCCCCCCCCCAACATGTCTCTTAAACGATCGATTGCCGCCTCGGGCAGATTGTTGTAAATGCGCCGTTCTTCGGGCAGCATGCGACAACACGTGTGCAGCGAGTCACAGCAGAGAGATCCGGCATGGATAAAAATTTGACTGCCGTTATGTTCAAATCAGCATGAACAGCATGCTCGTCATCCTCAGCAAACAAAAAGTACAACACACACACATTGCTGCTCACATTCGCCATAAAACCTCTCCCGTTTACACAACCAAAATATGCTCCGCTTGCTTTCCGCCATTCCTTCTCCCAATCCACCCCGCACCCCCAGAAGGGGGCGAAGTGGGTGTGGGGGTGGCGGTGTTGATGTATGGCAGAACTAAAGCAACCCTGCCGATCGATAATGTAAACAGGAGCAAAGAGAGGCGGTAAATAAGGCCCACTCCTGACAGCTGTGTCGAGCTCAGGTGACGGAGAGAGAGGAAAAGAGCCAGAGTGAGGGGGTGTGTGTTTGTATACTTGTGAGAGGCGATATGAGGTTTCTACCAATCTAAGGAGGACATTTTGGTGGAGTGAGGACATTTAGGCCAGTCCTCACTTGTTCGGACCTCACTTTGAAAGTCAAAACTTGCTTTTAGAGTGTAGTTATGAATTGGGTTATGGTTAGGGTTCGGCAATCATTTCTGATGGCTATGGTCAGGGGCTAGGAAATGCATAATGCCGATGTATGTCCTCACAAGTATAGCCGTACAAACGTGTGTGTGCTTGTGTGTTGCAAGGGACGGATGTCGGGGTTAGGTGGATAATGGAGGGATGAGGAAAGGTAGCGCATAAGAGAGAGAGAGAGAGAGAGAATGGAGAAGAGGGTAATGAGGGCAAGAAGAGAGATGGAGTGACGGGATGAGCTAACTGCCAAGCAGGGACGACGATGACAAAGGACGCGGCGAGTGACATCCAAAGACACAGGGAAGTCACAGGAATGGACGGATGAGTTTAGACGGGCGGAAGGATGAGTGCAGAGAATAGGCGATGCGGACAAAATAAAGATGATGATTGGTTTAGCGGTGTGGAAACATTAACGTGGCAATTACAAATTATGATTCATGTTAAATGCGCGCGGCGCTCACGTGCGCGTGCTTGACAGTTTAAAACAATGTAGCTTTGACATTTAGCAGATGACGTGCAGATGAATGACAAGATGCAATCAGCAACCCACTGTTGAAGTGCACACGCACACACATACACACGTGCAGTGACGACTCATGTCAAACCCAAGGTAGGGAGTCAGATCTAGCCCGCCATGTTATTTATTTGACCCATGTGGTCCTCTTAAACAATCCATGTGCGCCTGCTTCAAAATGTGTATCAGAATTGTAAATTGTCTTCAATTTAAGTGTGTTTGAGATTTTGATTAGACGTTCGTCTCTGTGTGCCCTGCGATTGGCTGGCAATCAGTTCAGGGTGTCCCCCGCCTACTGCCTGAAGATGGCTGGGTTAGGCGCCAGCATGCCAGTGACTCTAGTGAGGATAAGTGTTGGTAAAAAAAAATGATGCCTGGATGAATATTTATCAACTTGTCTTATATATCATCATTGTATAACCAAAAATGGTCATTTTTTTTCTTTCACAAATCAATACCAAAACAGATTCTTAAACACTTCAGAACAAACCACAGGTGTCAAACTAAAGGCCTAGGGGCTAAATCACAATATGCTCACTCATGCATGGAGCTGCTGTAGGCCACAGCTCACACCCAAACTCTCACACTTTTTCGCTGTCACACACCATCTCCCTCCGTCCCGCCTCTAGAACCACATGCATACATCTGAAAAGACAGATTCTTCAGGATATATATAGCATTTTCTATACATTTTATGCTTCTTTTTTTGTTATAGTAAAAACACATGTGGGCCCTCGATATGGCGTCTAGCCCAATGCTCTCGACATGCCGCTCAACTGTACTGCAGCAGTCAGTAAGAGCTAACGCTCACATTTACGACGTGTACTATAAACACCCTGAGAGCTGAATGCGGCACTTACGTCTTGGGAGAGTCCATTTTCCTTTATTGTTATTTCCTGCACGATGGCGGTGATTAAGCAGACAAATTTGTTTGTGTTTAACCGAGGCCTGCTACTTGACAAGTCATCGCAGATTTCAATTATAAGTAAACTGCGTCTAATGAATCACAAAAATGATTCATCCAGTCGGAATTCACTCGTTTTCACACCAGTGTTTTAGTCATAAACAGAACTAACACTGTAGAGTAGCCTGAGATCAAATCAGTCAAATTAATGTCAGCTTTGATTCATGCGGGTTGCAAAACAATTATTGTGTAGTGTAAGACTGTTAAAAAAAAATACAAATTTATATTGTTTAACAGCTTTCAAAACGAATCATTATCTTATAAGAAAAGACTATTTTTTCATATGCCTCTTTTATTGTAATCCAATTAGTTGTCCTTAATGGCCTGACATTGTCGTGTATTTTATATTGACTCAGTGGAAATTTTTTTAGTATATTTCCATACGGCCAAGATCAATGTGTTTTTCAATCCGTTTGTGTTGAGAATTTCTCATCCTAATTTTTCAGGAAGAAAAACTAATATTCTGTAATTTAGGATGTACTTTAAGAATACCCTCTGTGTGAGCAAACTAATCATATTCAATTGAACTCGATTTATTGCACACAAACGGTGAACTCTTGCAATAACTCTTAATTCCATGCCCTCGTTCCTACTAACAAATAATAGTTTCAGTCAATGTTGCACGGTGGCACATCCAACTGCAAATTTCATACGGTTTTGCACTAGTTTCATCAGTGGGTCTTAGGCTAAGCGCTAATTAAATTTCATCCAAAACACATCATGGTTGATGTATAATTGCAATTTATGACTGAATTTCCATAGTTGAGTGATTCTCTACAAGCCATCACAATAGTTTATGATTAGAATCAGTCTTTGGAGAAAGACATTAAGCTTTGAGAACACAAATAAGCGGAGGCATTATCAAGTTTCTTCTTTGGATTAAAAGACAGCCATGAACTTATTTCTCAGCAGTAGTTATAATGACTTCAATGGAACAGAGTGACATTTTAACAAGACTGAAAGTGACTTAGAAACTGCTGTCATAGAGACGAAAAAAAAAATCACTTAAAGGACTATAGTTTAAGTTTAACTCTTAAAAGTGACTTTGAAAATGGAAAATCCAAAATGTTACTTCAGGACGTACAGCAAATTAAGTGAATCGGTGAATGGTTCACAATTTGTGGTATTTTGGTGGAGTTTGAAAAATTAGGAAAATTCTTGAAATTTTTGATATTTGTGGTGGGGTCGGGTTAGGGGGTTAGGGTTAGGGTTAGTCGAAAAGCCTTCCCAAGATAAATTGAATGAGCTTAATATTGTCCAGGTAGTCGTTTCAAAATGTTCGGCTCTTCTCAAAGCCAGTCAAACTAGAGTCAAAATTGGACAAGTGACACATTCTAGGAATATTAGCACGTAATATCCACATTCAGGTCTGTGATGCCTTTGAATGAAACATTTCCAATTCTCGGTGTGCGGCCGCTCGTAGTCTCGCTAAGTGATTTCTCGGGGACTGCTGCTCTTCTTCATCCTGTGGCGGTTTGATGAAGGACCGCCGTAACTTTCTTTCATTGCGCGTCTGCCGGCACTCGCGTAAGCGCCGCGCGCTTTCATGCGCGCGCTTCTCATCTCGGTGGGGGCGGCGATGCGTTGAACATGAGAACATAAGAGAGGGCTTGTTCACGCAGTGAGACTGCGTGGAAGCACGTGGAGAAGCTGCTGCTGCTGCCACCGAGCCAGAAGGCAAAGAATCCATGTGAAAAGATTGCGACACCTTTATAGTCACTTTCCAGTCATGCGCGTTGAAATGTTGATCGGTCGAGCGTTTTAGCAAATCTGTGACTGTAAAATCCTCTGAATGTCACCACCCCTCGAGGGGGTACTACACAGGGGGACTTCGTAAAAAATGAAAATAAATCTTTGATTCATCGTTTAAAAACAGCAGCCCTTCAATTCGGCCTTCGATTTTGACGTACAAATGCAAGATAGATAGAAATAGACCTTTTTTTTTTTTTTCAGGACCGAAAGCGATTATCGATAGTCAATACAGTCGCTGACATTTGGAGACAACAGCACAAAAAAACCAACACTGGAATCAAACTTAGAACTATACAATTCAAAAATTTCAAACAGATTTTCAGATGCACAAATCATTTATTTTTATTTAATCTTAGACAGCAGACATCATTTTAAAAGTGCCTCTCATCAGTATGTCTTTAATTGTTAAACGAAAACTCAAACTAGAAAATATCATTGATCCTATGGTTTTTGACTATAAATATTTTTTTTCCAAAATTCCAAAATGAGTGTAATATTAGACTTTGACGTACAGTATATTTGTCTTAGTTTTAAACAGCATCTCTAATAAAGTAAACTGAAAATAAATAACTAATTCCCAGAGGCCTTAAATTGATCTTTGATTGGCCACTAGAATTTCTAAACATAACAAAAATCAGAGCCACTTGCCCAGGTGTGTGTGTGTATTATTTATTATTTATTTCTGTTTCTTTACTTTTCTTTACTTATCTTATGTACATTGTAAACCCGTGTCTCTGCTCCCTTGTTTTCCCCACGGAGATAAATAAAGTTGTTGTTGTTTTTTAATCTGAACCGACGCAATCAGAATTTGTCAAATTGACGTTAAATGAACTCCGGTTTTATTAGCATCCACTTACTTTGATTGCTTTGTTTCGGGGGGAAAGTGGTGTAGCCTGCGGTTAGATGTATTTAATATGTAAACGGCAAACAACCTCCATTTGTTTTTGGTTGTTTTACCGACAAGCGCGTCTCGGAATAAAAAGGCAGCAATAATAGCAGCTACATGGGAATACAAGGTTGATGTTTTTGTGCAAATATCCGCTGATAAGATCATGAGATCAGCATGTTAAGTGTCTTAAGTGTGTTTGCCGGCCGGCCGCGGTGGTCCTCGGGGGTGCCGGATTAAACAATGCCAGCGGAGCGAAGTGCGCAGCTTCTTAACTGTGTGCTTGCGTGTGGGGGCCAGTGTGCTGTGTAAATGTCCATCTTAATTAACCCGAGATAAATCTGACCCATGAGGAAGTGGGGATAGTGCCGTCTTCATTTTGTCTGCAGCCAAACAGCAGAGGTGATTAATTATCTGGGTTTAACACCAAATCTTTCAAAATCTCTTGTGTCGTCCTTAGATTTATTCGTCATAGCCATATTTACTTCTTCCTTGTGCACGCATTTTGACTCTAACCGTGGATAGGAAGATTAAACGTTAGGTACATCTTGGATTACTGAAATGTTACACGCATAAAATTATTTTGCTAACCCACTCTGGAGTGTGAGTTAAAGTTTGGTTTGGTTGATTGGAGCTAAAGCTTTATTATTTTTTGTGCTGTAAGAGCGTTTTTAGCTCCCGAGCAAACGGGAAAACAAAAATCACACGGAAGGACAGAGTGGAGAGGAAAGGTGAAAGAGGTGGAATGATGCGGGGGAACTGCTAGAGAGCTCGTGATCGAGACGCGAGATATGATAACTTTTGTCGATACTTTTCCGATGCAGTGTACACGCATTGCAATGCAATTACAATGCGTGTAAAAGTGTTCTGTATGTTCATGTTTACTTATTTTCTAAAGAAAATAAGTTAATGAATCTTTTTTATAGACATTTCCATTCCAAAATGAAGCATTTTTTAGCACAGTTCCCAACATGCCATGTACTCACTACTTACAGTTTTCTAGAAAAAGATATGTAATGTCCCATTACCTAAACACATAAAATATGACATGGATAGCGATTTATCATTTTATTTTATGAATCAATAATTGATGATGTAAAATTAACTAAAAAAAATGTAAGTAAAAAAAGCATATATATATATATATATATATATATATATATATATATATATATATATATATATATATATATATATATATATATATATATGTGTATGTATGTATAGCTTTAACTTATCTTTAACTTATCTGTATGATCGTGACCCAACATGCTAGGTAAACTCAAAGTAAGGAAATAACCCAGCATTGGCATCGGCTAGTTATTTTTACCAAATTGGGTTCATTTCGACACAACAAATTGTATAAACAAACAAGCATTGTCATATTTGGACCCATCCTTGGGTTAGCCTATATACTTAATTTAGATCACTTTTTACCAAGGTGCATTGAATGTTCTCCAAGGTAGTATTTCAAAAAAGTTGTGTTTTCACGTATTTAAAAACTTAAATAAAGGTTTGTAAAATTATTTATGAACAATTTAAGGTTTGAAGGCATCCCATTGACAAGAAATCAAATTAAATTTTGTTGCAGCGTCATCATACAAAGGCAACTTTATACTGACTCCTGATTTATCTGTTGTGCACTGTGCTTGCGTGGCCTGTCTCCCTCTCCTATATTTTCACTTCAATGCCCTTCTTATGCACTTTATTTAATCACTTTGTCCTATGAAGCTGTTGAAATAAAGCGTGCTATAAATTGATTGTCAACAAAAAAATAAAACCATTTTCTGATTATGGAAAAGACCAATGTATTCTATTTGTTTATTTACATACATTAGCCATTAAAGTGCATTGCTTTGCTTTACAAAATGTTGTTTTATATCTTTATTTAAAAATAAAGGATTCTTTGATGATATAATTTAGCAGAAAAGCCTGGGTTTAATATCGTTAGTTTAATTATTAAGTTAGGGCAGGGCAAAAATGTTTGGGTTACGGCGACTGTTATCATTATGTGGGTATGTTTTTAATTTCATTCATTATTCTTGTGGTCGTGGCTCTAAACCGTGTTCGTCAACAAAACAAGGACGTGAACGTGGCCACATGTTTGCACATTCTCCGCGTGCAGCTCTGAAGGTCAGCAGCTGTTAGCAATGGTAGCTTTGAACGGTTAATTTGGTTTGCTAGTAGTTTGCAGACTAATTGTCTCTATAGCTCAAAGCCACCATCTTATTTTCTTTGCATTTGAATACAAATTGCCCTTGCCAGGCTGCAGTTTGTGAATGTTAAATGCACGCTTTCTGGCTTCGCTGCCAGGATTTTATAAGACCTACAGAAATTAAGCCGCCTGCTACCCATTAGTATAGATAGCGGTAAGCAAGGAATTTTATAATGATGAGCTTCATAATAAACTGCAGTACATGAAAGCATTACCCGAAAACCAACGATGGGGCTTTTTTCATCGAATCATTCACATCTGACAAGTTATGCCAAGGTAATCAAACTTATGAGAACAACTCAAATTATAAATGTTCCAATCAAGTCTGAAACATCTGCGTCACTTTTCAATATGTCAAAATGGAAAAGAGGTTTTATTTAAAATACCATTATTTTGAGTGGAAAGGACATTTTGAGAATTGCCTGACCCGCTTCAATAAATGGACCTTTGACTCAATGAGAAAACTTCTTTGTGGCTCTTCTGTATTTGTATTTGAGTATACCTGCTGCACATCAAACCTTCAAAATAAAGAATGGTGCAAAAGATGAAATACATGTGTAGAAAAGCTGTCAATTCTCTCTTTCCATTTCCCCTATCAAGAACATCCCAAACTGTCTGATACTTTGATTTATTTTTTTATTTTTATTTTAAAATGCACAATGGGCAAAGACCATGAGCATTTCTCTAAGGCCATTAATGAAGAACTCTTCTAAAATGAACTGAATTAACGATAGGCCACTCACAAAATTCTTTGCTTGTGGAAACTGAAATTCTGATTATTTTTTTTTATTCGATAGCCTTGCTCAACTTTAATAGCTCTCAAAACAAGGATTAGCTTAAGTGTGTTGAGTATTTCTGACCCTTTTCTGTGATATTAATCAACTTTTATATGGATAAATAAACAAGTTGGATTGGTCTTTTTTTGACACATTCTGAATCATTTTTTGATGTCGCTGTTTTAAGAGTGATATTTCAGGGAGAGTGACGTGAGGGGATGCGGGGAGGGGGGTGGGGGGGGTGTATTACCCCAGGGAAAAGGCTGCGATGTGTAATTGCAAAAAATAAGAATTTGAATTTGTTTATGTTTGTTTTTTGTTTCAGGCTTTTATTTTTTCAGTTTGAGACTAGGTTGTAACCCATATAAACACTGTCGAAAATAATTAACTGTTGTTGAAAGTTGTTATGTTGTTGTTGTTGTTTTTTTAAGGTTAAAAAGGATGTAGATTTAGGAATGTTTACACAATCTTTATTGATAATTATCTTGTTTATAGTTAGCGTATCGAGTGGGGGGGGGGGGGGGGGCGCAAAAGGTTTTCTCTTTCCTGGGGGGGGGGAGTTGGCAAACTATATTTGAGAAGCACTGCTTTATACTAAAAACACAGTTAACACTGAAAATAAAGTTGGGTAAAAAATAACCAACCCAAAAATATGTTGTTTTGTACAAAAACAATTGAGTCAAAAGTGTAAAAAAAATTGTTTTGATTAAAAAATTGACTAACTCCAAATGGTGGCCAAACAAACCATTTTTGTGGTGTTTTGTGTTTATGGTCAAAGACAGACCGACCTAATAGTCCCGAATGTTTTTGATTCAACTGAGTGTTATTGTGTAATTGTTTTGATGGTGTCAATAATTTATTTTCTAAAAAGATTTGGGTTGAAAAGTAAACAATTTCGGACAAAAAGTGACAGACTCGATACTTGGATTATTTTAACCCCACATTCCAGGTTGTGTTGTACAATGACCCACCCCTTTGTTTTGATTTATGCAAAACAACTCAGAATGTTGGGCCAATATGACACAAGTATTGGTGGGTCTATATTTAATCCATAATTTAGTTATTTTTGACCCAATTGTTTCTAGGATATACAGTAGGCACCGCATTAATCTCCATGTTTTTTTTTTGTTTGTTTTTCCTTCTATATGGTTGTCTCATGTATAGATGTGATCCACACAGTGGGGCCGATAGCGCAAGGCGGCATCGGGGAGGCGGAGAAGAGCGCTCTAAGGTCATGCTACAACAATAGTCTGCGGAAGGCGGCGGAGAACAACGCGCGCTCAGTGGTGAGCTGAAAGAAAATGTGTCGATTGATTGGGCGAGTGAGCGTTGGTGTTGTGAGGAAATGAAAAGATGCAGAAATAGGAGCAGCGTCGAAGAATACAGATTAAAAAAAAAAAAAGTGGATGAAAAAGAACGTGTCTGGACTGATTCCTCGCATTGCACTCCAACTGAGATATGCTGAGCGAGGAGCTGGAGCGAGGTACTGCTGACTTGTGTGACGGTTTTATGAAACACTCGAGACAGGGGGGCTTGGCGAACGAACGGGGTGTCAGACGAAGAAAAACATGAAAAAGTAGACAACAGAAGATTCCACAGTCATACACAGTGCAAAACAAAATGAGAAATTCCAGTTTACGTGAAGTATTTCCGTGTGTGTGTGTGTGTATATATATATAAACAATCACTGTCCCACTTACTCCACTTTAATCAGTCAGCAAACATAGAATTTTAAATGTGTATACATTTTTTTTCTTTAATCGTTTATGATCAAAAATAACTGACCCCACTTGAGTCAATTTCATCCAAGTTTTTGGGTTATTTGTTTGACCCCAAAAGGGAGATGAATGAAATGAATGGCTCATCAAACTAAAATAAGTTGTTTTGTAAAAAAAGAAACAATAGAGATTGTTTGGTACAAAACAACAAAAGCAATTAGTCGAAAATGAATTGCTCAAAATCATATGGGTTTTTTAATTTGACCCAACATGACCGAACCAAAAAACAACCCAAAAAATTTGATAAGACAGGTCAAAATGATCCGAGACACCACACCCTGGTCAATTTGACCCCAGGAGTTTCTTTTTCATCAACATTTTTTTGTCATTTAGTTGACCCAAAAAGTTGGGTCTAATGACTAAGCCACAAAAAATGACAACAAAAATTCACTTTATTCTAAACACAGCTTTTTTTGTGGATGATTCACAAATTATCCAAAACACAACCAAAGTTTGGTCAAATGAAGAACCTCAAAAGTGGGTTATTTCTGGGATATTAATTGGGTTATTTCTGACCCAACTGTTGTTGGTGTTATGATGAGGAGGGACGCATATTGATTCAAAGTCTTTTACATGTGCATCGGCGCTGGCAAGCTCCATGTTTGTCTTCTTTTCTCATTTTCATATATCTTCTGGATCAATTGTTGTCGTAACTCTAGCTTGTCCCAGCTTGCCTTGCATTAAAACACTTCTTTTCACAAACATTCCAGTGGCATCAAAGTATGACTATTCACCAGATGTGACAAAAAGACAGCCAGCCTTCCTCTTATCTCCCTTTCCCCAGATCGCTTACGTGACACCATCATATTGTGGCTTATGTTTAAGAATTTCAGGTCATAATGAATCCCGGATCTAGAAAATAAGCAGAACCACAATAGTATCACAAACAGCTTCAGCCACAAAGTTATCTTTAGGGGCATGCTCAATGCCAGAACGACAATATCACTAGATTCATTTGTTTTCTCTTGAGGGATTCTTATAAAGGCGATTGAAATAAAAGCCAGCATGTGAAATACAATATTTTGGCTTTCGTCCATAATAAATAACATTGTTGACTCGGTACTAGTATCATTTAGTGCAGCGCCTTTCTTAGTGGGGACCGAGTCGTTGTTCCTCGCGTGAAACAACATGGACCAGCAGAGTCTCAAGGGATTGACAGGAAACTGCGTACGCGTGCTCGGCCGCTTGTAAACATAGCTAATTGAACGAGGCCCCGCTAATCGCACTCCTCCAGCTGTGTCGGGAAAACGTACAGTATTATGAGCCCTCAAGCGAAACAAACATTTCTGACAGCTGTCGTTTGCGTCGAAACACAGTGAAGCAGGAGGACGCAAGCAGTATATTTAGCGCGGACGTGACACCGCAACGAAAGAATGAGGCAGTGTTTATAATAAGCAGCCCGGGTGAGACCATCCGTTTTCCTTTGCCTCGAATATTCAGTTGCGAGATAATAATGAAAGCGCCTGCAGGAGGGAGGCGTTCATTTGATTTGGTTTTTATTAACATAACAAATTAACGTTTTTGTCTGTGAAGATGCTCCCCGTGCTATTTTCCTCTTCACTGCCTATTGTGTTCTTTGGCACGAAACTTGTTTTTTTTCTTTTTCATTAAAGCAATCACTATGGAATGATGATTGACAATTCAAAAATGTAACTCAACGCCTTTTTTTTTTCATTTGCAGGCATTCCCGTGCATCTCCACCGGAATCTACGGTTAGTTTGTGTTTTATAAATTCCTCCTGAATGACAACGAACAAGAGTAACTGCTTTCAATCTCACGCTCCTTTCCTGAGTCTCCCAGTGGCTCTGGGCACATCATTTCGTCCCACCCAGAGGTGATTCCCAGATTAAGGCCTTGTATTAGGAGCGAGCAGATTAAGGCAGATTAGTTCGCTGATGGTGTCAGATTGACTGTAATCCTCCATCACTCTCGCAGAGAGAGTGTTGAGAACAGCGCTGAGAAAGTCCCAGGGGGTAGTTTGGCGGTTAGCCTGTGTTCGATTGCTGGAAATTAACACATGGAACGTGTTGGCAATAACTGCGATATTCCTTCAAAAATAACTCAAAGGATCAGATTTTGCACTCGCTGATTACAATTTTAGGTATATTTGCAGAATACATTCATTCTCGCTACAGGAATAAGAACAATTAATGTGACCATTCAGTGGAAACTGTATAGACAGATGGGTAAATAGATTGATAGATCATAAACAGATGGATCATGTGTGTCTGTTTTTCTTCAGCCGGAACTCGGGGCCTTAGACAAGTTGGCACAAAACCTACAAGCCCCCTGCTCATAAGCAAGAAAATGGCAGCAAAAGCCTACCAGAACAACATGAATAACATCGTGACCGAAACGAATCAGAGCGAATCCAGACAGTTTTTTAAAATAAAATGTTTTTCAAAGTAAAATAGCGTTCAGATTTTGATAAAATAATAGTAATAATGGGTGCGGTCCATGCGGCACATGCTGGCCGTTGGGGACCTCTGACTTTGATTGATCAGAATTGGCGCTATTTTTTTTCCCAGATGACAGCTTTGCACATCTTATTTTTTTCTAATTCAGCGTCATGCTATGGATGATGCTTTATGATCTGAAATGATGTGCAGTTGACAGCTGTGGATTTTCAAGTGTGACTAATTTAAGGTGCACGATCGTGTGCCCACTTTGGCGCATCACATGAGTGTCTGTCTTTTTCATTGACGTGTGCGCCCACATCCTCCCATTCTGTTTGGATTCATTTTAATACTCTTTATATTTGGGCAGCAGCAGCAGTCACCATGATCCATTTTTGCATTCGCACTTCCCGACATTCAAATGATGTCAGCGCACGCGGATGAAGCACATGGTGCAACAACAAGCGGCTCTCGGCGGAATAGGCGACGTAACGCCGAGCCGAGAGTGTAACAAAACAAGGCACGCGTCTGTCTCCGCACCTCTTCTCGCAAATGATGTGCATATCCTTTCATGTTGTAGGGTATCCGCCCGAGCAGGCTGTGCACGAGGCCTTGGCGACCGTGAGGGAGTATTTGGAAGAGCACCATGACAAGGTGTGTGTGTTTGCATGCACAAGAGTGTGGGCGCGATTGGCAATTTTCCCCACCATTTCCTCCAGGTATTATTCCCATCCTGCTGTTGTTTTCGCGCCGTATTGAGGAGTGAGGAGAAGTTGTATCGGTAAAACATAGACTGTGACACGCCCTGATGCTCCCGTGCTTGGGGCCCTGTCTGCCTTTTAATTGGCTCCTTGAGGGACCGAGACGTGTCCAACGCTGACACGCGCGCGCTTGCTTTCCGGAGAGGAGAAAAGAGCAAATTATGCGTGACTGATCCATTCGCTCGTTAAACGGGACCTCCCTTCTTCCGCCCCGACTCCTCCCACTCCTCTTTACGCCTCCCTTAGAGGCTGTTGACGAGGTTATTGTTAGCTCGACCGTCCCCTGGGTCTCGGTGACTAAAAGTCCCATGTGCTATGCGGGTCAACTGTATAGTGCCCCCCTGTTTCTCAGCAACAATACATTCTGAAAACATTTCAACTTATTACAACATACAGAAACACACTTTTTGCCCTCGAAAAACATTTAAAATAACCTAAGATTAAGTAATATGTTTTGCCCAAAAACTAGTTTTATACAAAATGACTCAATTTTAGGTGTTGGCCAATCCCTTATTCAGCCCAAAAGGTTAGGTCAAAATACATAGATGTCAAACTCCAGTCCTTGAGGGCCGGTATTCTTGCATGTTTGCCGGGGTTTCTCTCCTCAACACAACCGATTCAAATGATCAGCGCATCAGCAAGCTCTGCAGGATCTTGAAAATGATCCTCGTCATGTGAATCAGGTGAGTTTGAGAGAGAAGCATCAAAAAGATGCAAGATACCAGCCCTCGTGTACTAGAGTTTGACACCCGTGCCATAAGACAACCTCAGTTGGGTTGTTTATCCAAATGTGTTAGTCAAATGAGTAACCCAATAGGTTGTCCGTCTATTTTCCACAATTTGGTTATTTTTGAGCTAACAGTGTTTAGCTACTCTAAGTAAATATAACCCAAAAAATAGTTAGGTTTTTGGGTATGTCTTTTAACTGAGTCACTTATTTATAACTTAGTCATTTAAACCTGCCTTGTTCTAGTCTTTTTTTACAACAGCCCCCAAAAAAGCCAAAAACTGGTCATTTTGTACATTACAGCCACAAAAATTGACTTTCAAACACAACAGTTCAGAAATGTGTCGCATATTGGGTTGCTCCTATTTTTTTTTTAAACCCATATTTGGGTTAATTTTTAACCAACTGTTTTCAGAGTGCACTGTCTGATCAGATGATCAATCAATCCGTTATATTTAATCCGCTCTCAGAGTTTGAATTCAAGGCTGCAAGATGCTATTCCTCATGTTCTACAAACCGATTGTTGCACTGCTAACCACAACTACAAAAACATGTGTTGCGTGCTCCAAGGCTGCCGCACTGAGACTTGAACTCCCACACCGGACCCAAAGCAACACAAAGCAGCCCTAACTATAAATCACACTCCTTCGCCCACAACGCAAGAAACAATCCTAAACCGCCTTCCGACATTATGGTGCTGATAATGTACAGTCAGAAGCCGAGCAATAAGAAAAGTGGATAATAGCCCTGTAAGCATCTTTTTGCTGTAGTAATTTTCATTGAAAGACAAAGCACAGCATTGATATAGATAAGACAATAAACAACAGGTACAGTAAATCCATATGGGATCATGAAATGATTACAAATCTTCAAAACAACTCAAGAGCATGACGATTTCTCCTTGTTGCACTCGTTTGACCGATGTCGTCATGTGATTGAAAAGGAATCGTGTGTATTTGTGTGTGTGACAGCTGGACAGAGTTATCTTCTGTGTCTTTTTGCCAAAAGACCTGGAGTTGTATCTGCACAACCTTCCTCTCTACTTTCCTGTTGGTAAGTGTACACACACACACCCACACACACAATGATACTGTACTAATTATGTCTGATGAATGGTGTTGTGAAATTACATCATAAATGTCCATCAACAAATTCGTTTCAACTGCCCTAAATAAACATATCTGTGGTTTTAATAGGGTTATAATAGAATTGATTTGGTTGTTTAGGTTTTTAATAGTTGTAGGTATTGTATTGTATTTTTTGTGTATTTTTTTAATATAGTATTTCAAATGCAAGATCAAAAAAAATGTACTAAATATTGTGTTAAATTATGCCTCTCAAACAACTGGTGGACCCAATACAATTAAAAAAATACCAAAATACATAGATTTTAAATCAAGTCTTTATGTATGATATTGATGGATAAAAATAAAGGATATTTTCACTATATTTTTTGTTACAATGTTTCATTAATTTCGTTTGTTTTGAAGGCAGTTTTGTTTTCATTTAATTTCATTAGTAAATATGTGTGTTTGTGTGTGTGTGCGTGGAGTGTGTGTAATTTTCAATATTATCTCATTTACTACAATAACTTTGACAGTCAACTATTAGCAGTACTTTTACCTGACTTTCTTTCTGAACTCATCAAATTACTGAGGCTGCACATACGCACACGCATATGTTTATTTCTTTACATTTATTTCATTTTGATCATTTTTTAAATCAGATAAACCCATGCTGTATCATTACGCATACACACAAACATTCACACGGTGGTGTGATGAAGACTGTAACAGTTTTTCTACCTCCTGTGCTAATTGCACATCTGGGACGTTGCAGGAATAAAAAAAAACAATATTAAGTATACAATCCTTATGCACTCACATTTGAAAGTAATAACATTGTTTTCCCCAGGATGATTGCGCAAACATAAAGCTAGATCAATAATATTTTAACGGAGGAATATTTAAGCATCTTTTTAAGCAAGATTGCCCGTTGATTAAAATGCACATCAGCTGGTTGGGCACAGCATATGAACATTAGCATAATGTGGAGGCTTTCATTGTCACTGTCAAAGCTTTCAGTTGACATGTGTTTCTTTTTTTTTCTTAATTGTGTAGCCCGCTGAGACTTAACAGCAGCTTGACTTCAGGTACAGCGTGTATCAGCATGTGTAGCTCGGATGCAATCTGCTTGGACATGGCCATTAACCTCAGATGAGCATGTCATTTTTGTGCAGTGCAAATTGTGTTGCTAGTCTTCTCTAATAGCCGCTCATTTAATATACCAACAATGTGACGTTGTTATAACAATTATGATTTTGTTTTATAATACATGGCTTTGACTTGTATTTTTAAATTTCTGTTTAGAGACCAGGTTTTTGGGTTAGGTATTAGTATTAGTTTTAGTTTTAAATGTAAACTGGGTATTTCTGAATTGAAAAGCTTTTAAAGAAAGATCACAGTGTTATGTCATTCACTACAATTCCTAAATGACCGTTTGACCTTGCTTTTAATATACAGCCAAACTTTGGCATGAAAGCTCATTTGCAAACTTTTTTTTTTAGGGCAGACAAGTATTGTCGCAAAGCGAGGGACATGCAGTGTAAAAAAGAATACATTTGCTGTAGGAGAAAATAATGGCTCTGCTACATCCCAGAAAAGTGAAAGTTTTCAGCAATGCTCTTCTTTCCGGATCCACTGTAAAGTGCAGAGCAAGCTCGCTCCACTCCCCTCCCCTTCCCTCACGCGACAAAAAAGTGGACAAAAAGTAAACCCAAACCACCAGGTGTTTACAACAGCGACAGGAAGCCCCGTGAATGAGTGTAGCGATGCTAATTTTCGTGTTGGGTGTGCACATAGCATAAGGTTTTTTTTTCCAAATCAACTGCAGTGCTTGGTTCTGCCAGCAGAGGTCACTAGCTGTTACAGAAGCTTCCCGGCCTTAAATGACCACAAATAGCCCACAAAAGCTTCATTTGAGCATTAATAAAAATGTGCATACATCCTTAAGCATGAAGCCCGATGAACTATTGAAAGCTTCCGTTTGCCGTTTGATTCGCCCTTTTTTTTCTGCTCTACGCTTGCGCGAATGACTCGTAGATCGACTGACTTTACCTAGTAGCTTGGCGTGACGTCATCCCAATTTGCATATTCAACTCAAACCCAAACGCTCAGATCCATGCATGCAAAGGATCAGACTCACGAAATAAACTAGATATGTGCTTGAGCTTTTTCTGACATTTTTTAAAAACGTTTTCTTCCTTATATTGGAAAACATTAACTTATTATTATTATTATTAACTTATTATTATTAAGGTATTCTTCAGCGTTTGTAAATTTTGTCTACTTTTTTGTCTACGCTAACAATTTTTTGCTATTAAAACATCGTTTTTTTTACCAGCCCGAGCGGAACAGGACAAACGCCAGGAAGTCTTGACGAATTCTGCAGACAAAAAAAGGGCAAGCCGGTCCGATTAAAAGCTAATTCAGCGAAGCACAACTGGCACAGAAATCAAAGCAGGCGTGCTCAATTTTACATTAAAGTTGAAACTTCTTTTTTTTCCTCCCCATGGCCACATCATCACTGCCAACCGAGATTTGCCTCCAGGGTTAGATGGCGCACTGCCTCATTAATATGCGGGAGGCACCTCATACAGCTTTATACATTGTACCCTATGTTCCATATACAATGGATAGGAAAAGTCTGCAGACTTTTATTCGTAATTCCTTTCATTCATGGTTATCGGTGTGGTGTTAATATCTTTTGGAATAAATGTCAAAGGTTCAGTGTATGATTACATATTCCCAAAATGTGTTGCTATTTGTTTTCAAGCTTGAGCGGTGGTTTCGGACAATGTGGATGGAATTATGAACAGTTTAAAGTAGCGGTGAGTTATCAGAAAAAACATTGGGGTGTGTAGACTTTTTTTAAAAATAAAGTAGGCTCAAGTAATACACGAGTCAAAAAGCTGAGAGCTTTTTGGTGTTTGTCTCAGGTTGAAGCAAAGCATAATCAGCTTTTCCTGTTATACAAAAGAAAAATAAATTCATCAATTTCTTACAGCTGGAAACCAACACGGTCAAGAGCTTTATTATTCGTTTATCTGTTTGCAGACAAATGTTAACAGTGAAAGCAGCTAGGATTTTCTCTCCCATTGTACCTTGACTTAGCTGTTGCCTGGCAACAAGTGGAGACTCCAGGAAAGCACTGTCTGCAACATTAACTCCATATAAACAACAAATCTGAAATGCTTTGTTTTTTTTTTTTCTTCATGGAATAAACCAGAGAATTAGCATGTTTATTATTAATGAAGCAGAGCAGATTTAGCTAAGCAGACTCGAAACTTAATGTTATATTACCAGACTTCATAATGGGGAGTTCAATTTTTCAAGTAGAAAACTCTGTCTGTCTGAATTGATTTACATAGCTACAAATAATACTTTGTTATTTCTACATGTTTTCATAACTGCTTTTGACCATAATGCTGCCTTTTTGCGTCTGAACCAGTAATGCTAGCACTCAAATGTCACCTGTTACCAATGTCTTCAATATCAAGCAAAGGGAAAGTGTTATTTTTATGACACACCGCATGTATATAAAAATATTATGTACAGAGAATGAACAAGTTATAATTTTAAAATAACAATTTAAAACTGCCTAATTACTCAAATGCTTCACATTGGATTCTCCTTACAGCATGGTGTTGTGATTTCCAGATGCTGTGGAGTGTTTACTAATGCGATGGTTACGGTTTATTTATGCATGTGATAAATTATTGTTGTTTTACAAATGATGTTGCAAATTTTCATCTCCGTTTTGCAGAAACCACAGAGAAGCCCTTGAAGAGCAAACTGTGAGAGCGGCTATTTCCCCCTTCTCCTTTCATCACCATTGGCAGATGAAGACCTCAAGCACTGGAAAGATGACTCAGAAGTAGTGGATTGCTTTTTTTTTTTTTTTTTAAATCCTCTGCAAGTGGCTATTTCCTTTTGCTTTTCTTGTCAAATTTGATCTTAAGAAAAGAGAAGTCACACATTTATCATCATGGCCCTCATCAAACACTCTTCCGTAGTATAATCGATCAATAATAGGATTGCAGTGTGCGTGCGCACACACACGCACGCAAGCTTATTAAAGCTTATCACACACACTCCTTGTGCATGAATTGATTATTTCTCAGTGTGTGATGCAGGTCACTGGGCCTCCAATGGATATTGTTTCATTTGGAGCACGGTGTGTGTGTTGGGTAGACTATTTCAGATTTTTATCTTGAATCTGTCTGTCTGTCTGTCTGTCTGTCTGTACTTACTCTACCTACCTACCTACGTTCGTACGGTACATCGGTCCTTCCATCTCTCTCTTTCTCTCTCGCTCTCCCTTTCTCTATCCCACCCCAAATGTCCGGATCACATGACTGTGATTGGGGCCGATCACATCATTTGAACAGGGGGATCCGAGTTCTTAATTTTATTTTTTAATTTTATTTTAAATGACTAGAAAAGTACATCAATATTGCCAAAAGAAACAAACAAACAAAAAGAAAAAGTGTAATATATTCAACATGGCAACAGAGCCCAAAACAGTGGTAGAGAAATGAACCTGCTGAATACTACTTGTTTCGATCCATTGATCCGGGACTTTATCGGCAGATCCTCAAATCAGGAGACCCAGGTGAAAAGTCATTCAGTCATTCATTTGCCCCATTAGAGTGCACTAAGCCCTGAAATGCCTATTTTGGATACTTTGAGTCAGTGCAGTAAATTGAAATGATTAAAGTAATAAATATAGTTTTCATTGCATTTGATTGAGCCCAAAGGTATGATTTGATGTCAACAATTTATTATTAATATTTCTGAGAGCTGAAGTTGGAAATTACAAAATCTGACAAAAATCCACACCCTTGGGAAGTTTTATTCCATTTGCATTAACACAGCTAAAATGGTTTCAAAGCAGGAAGTGAGGCAGACACAAATACTCAGTGTAGAGCCCAGAGGGTCGATATGCAAAATGAAGGTGCTAATTTTTGGAATCACACATTTCTCCCCTGCTGGTACAGTCCTAGTCAAAAATTTGGAAACAATGTCAATTTCACATGAAATCAAACACATTACGAGCGATCCAAGCTATTAACTCTTTCAGTGCCGACGCGTATTCTCGTCTTTTAAAATCGTAATGAATATAAAAAAATAATAAAATTCTTGTCAAATATGTTTTTTATAGGGGGTGGCTGACACCCTTGACTGGTGTTTATCTAATAGTAACTGCAGTGATGGCTGTGACCATTAGATGGCAGTGTTTCCACATATATAACGTAGATGTAAACTATGCATGTAAACTACATGCAATTCAAAGTAAGGATCATATGATACCACACTTGTTTACATAGACATAGTACGCGATATTCTGTTGGAAAGATGAGTGACAACGCTAAATATACCAGCACCCTAGAAGTTGTTTTTTCCGATAACGCTTGGCACTGAACTCTTGAAAATGTGCAGCTGTGAACTGAAAATCATTTCATGTCACTAAGCGTTATCCACATCATAAAGCTGATTGAGAAAAATCCCAGGAAGTGCTTTGTTTGAAAAAGCTAAATTATAAAAACGATTCTTTTTTTTTAATTAATATTAGATAGATAGAGTGGGTGCTGTGGTTGCAGTAGTTTCATGAGTAATATTTTTGTTCTATTGATGATTTCTTTATAGCTTATTGATCTTTTTTTTGTCTTGATGCCATTTCAATAGCACAAGTGTTCCACTCGGGCGCTATGGCATCGCGCCTCCCCGCAGCACATCTATAGAAGCGCCTATTGCTTGCTGCAGGATGTGACACATGTGATGAGTGTTCAGCGGGCAGCTGCTTCGCCGCTATCATCCGCCAACAAGCGTATTTATTGATCCAAAACAATGCCGTCCGGTGGCTCGGGCCCACAGAGGTATCCCGTCTCGGGCTGAAGCCCTCGCATCGGAATCAAAAAAAATAATACAAAGCCTACCGAGAGGACATTGTGTAAGAAAAGCCTTTTTTTCTGTAAAAGCCTCATTTGTCTCAAAGGGATTTTGAGCTCTTTGATTGTTCTCCCTGTCTGAACCTGCGCTTCTTCCTCTTCCTCCTTTTTTTTCCCCGCTACATTACAGGAGAGTGGAAAAATAAACAGATGGAGGAGAGAGGGAGGACGCAGTTCAAACTGAGAGGCAGGGGGAAAAAAAAGGAAGGGATGAGAGGATGCAAAGCCGGCGGGAAGATGAAGGGAGAAAGCGGGATGGAGGGCCTGATGAACTCATCTAAGGGGACTGTGTTTTTTTTTAATAAGCAGCAGACTGTGAAGCTAATCTCCAACCAGTCAATCTGAATAATGAGCGGGAGAGGGAGGGAGAGAGCGAGGGAGACAGGACGGTAGGATAAAAAGAAAACGAGTCTCATTATCCCGCCACCAATTTTCATCACTGTCCTGTCCGTAATCTCCGTCTCTCCGGCTTTCTTTTTCTCTTTTTCTTGACACATGAGGAGCAATTATGCCAACTGTTTGGCTAACTGGAAGGCTCGAAGGCGTCGGCGTATTCCGCCGGCCTCTGTGGGGGGTGAAAAATGGCTGACAGCCACCTCCCTGTTTAATGAGGAATTATTACTTCCATCAAAAGGTGGATTTTTACAGACCTTAGTTTGTTCAATTGTATTGTCAAAGGCATTTATTGTCATTTATTCTTAATATTAATAAATAAAATAAGAATACAAAATAAATCAAATATATGTTGAAAAAATAAAATAATAATAGAACTCAAACAGTTCCTCCCAAAAAAATCAGCCCATACGCTGCTTTTCAATATTTTTTTCCTCCAGCATTTCAGCCTTCCCATACAATTTCTTCATGTTATGTGTGCTGACATCTTGGTGCCAAGAACTATGTTGAGGAAATTTGAGGAGTTTTTTTTTTTTTTTTTGCCACCATTTTCTGTTACCCTCTACCAAGGAACTCTGTCGAAGTTAGCTGATTCTCTGACCAAAATTGTTCTTGGCGGCAATTTTATGGCATTTCAAGGAAAAGATCAACCTTTTGAAGGTGAATGCCAATTTTCCTCCTGTGGACTACCAGCATGAGTCGACTCTTTGCTTTCCGGTTTTGGAACCTCTAACTGTTCCGTGTTTTCCCGAGATGATGAAAAGTTAATAAGTTAATGCTCATAACTTGGTGTTTTTCCAGAGAGCGCCCACAGGAGCAACAAAAGAATAGATGAGTCATGTGGTGTTATGCGCTACAAACAGGGCTGACGAGTCGCAGGTGTGCAACACTAAATCCGCATTCTGTTCAGGTTGACCAAACAAAATGTCAACAGTGTTTATGCTGGTTTTTATAATCACACCTCTTTTTTGATTTTATTATATGTAAAAAAAAAGATTCAGTTTGATCTTTTTAGAAAAAAAAAATTGACAATATTCCCATGTTTTGCAAAGCTTCAATTTTCAAGAGCTCGTCGTTATTAGGAAAGTGTTTGTGTTTCTGATGAATTGCCATTCAAAGTGATTGTCGCTGAAGCTCTTTCTACACAACAAAAAGCTGCAACTGGCAAACAAGCAAACTGTTTGATCAACGCTTTAAACACAAGATAAATTAAATCTACACACCCCTTCAAAACTGCAACATAAATAGGACGCATAGCTCTCAAATAAATGATTTTGTTTCATCGGTTTCAATCAAGAGGTGAAATAATAATGCCAATCTGAGCCCATGTCAAGTGTGCACACCCTCTTTTCAGTGGGATATGGCTGTGTTCGGAATCAAACAATCCTATTCATGTTGAATGGACGTCCGATGCCATTTGTGCCTCTGATTATCTACAAATACTGTATTTTTCCGACTATAAACTTCGACTTTTTCATCATGATTTGAGCCCTGCAGCTTCTAGTCCAGTGCGGCGTATCTGCTGGTCTTTCCCACCGGTCAATTAAATGCGTGTTCAAGTTGTCAGTTCATGGAACAACTATGAAATAGAACGGAAAAGATGTGAATCGATGGCTCAAAAAGAGTTTTAAATTATATAAAAAATATTTTAAAAAATGTCTAAATTGAATAAGATCTTGTATAAAAGTTTTTTGTGTACATTTGGTATACGGTATACAGTATATATGCAAAAGATGTTTTTTTTGCTCAATTTTTGCTGCTGGGGTTTATATGCCAGTGCGCGTTATAGTCCGGAAAAAAGATACATTTCAGATGTTCTAGTAGGCCTTTCTTTTTAACTTTTTTTTTCTAGCAGGATCCTAACTGACTTGCCTTAGGAAGTTTTCACAATTCCATCCACCTTATATAAGGCCATAGTACATGCTGCCGAAAAGCAGCATGTTTTCTTCTCAGTATCAATGCTATATTATTGCACACATTAACTCATTCACTGCCAGCCCACTTGATGAATTTAGTTTTGAATGAAAGCGAATCTGACTCTTTGACGTCTTTTGTCGTCAATGGTAGCGAATGAGTCAATGAAAGAGGGAAACTAATTGGTGTGTAGAGATGTTTTTTGTTTGTTAAATTACCAAAATATAATTAAAAATTATTGTTATTTTTTTTTATATAGTCCTCTGGACTTTTCCACCTATACTTTTAAAATGTTACAAAGCAGAAAGGAATTGATTTAGTACTTCTACGTTTAAAAGACTTTTCATTTGTTTTTGTTTTTTTTATCCACGTATCTGTACATGTACTTAAGTGACAGGATATGATTACTTTTGCCACCTCTGACAATAATAGACGAGAGACAGTCCAGGCTGTCAAGTGTGATCCGGCGGGCCTTTAGCGCCTTGGGTGACACCTCCACTGGATGACACTGCAGCTCTGGGACTGTTTTCTCCCCGAGGTCCGCTCACACATTGACGCTTACTGCTCGTGATAGTCACACGATCCAAGTGGCAAACTGAGACCGGCCTTTATGTTGCGGCCAACCGGCCAGGGTCTTTTAAAAGGGAGGAAAATAAAGCAGGGGAAGCGGTGCGCTGCGATAAATATTTGACGGGCTTTTTAATCGCAATAAGTGTAATCATGCCCCGCTGACACGGCCAGTAATTGCTTCTTATGTCAATTAGCTTTAAAGAGCAAGAGTAAGTAAAATCTGTGTCTGTTATTTCTCACAAACTAGTCTCATATGATGCACTCTGATAAGGCTTTTTGATGTACCAATTCCAAAAAGGACTGCTTGGATTGTGTATCGATTATTTTTTTTTTGTGCTGTAGGTTTAAAATGGCGACAAACTGTGTTTCATCATCTCAAACCTCAGCTCCGGGCATTTGGTGTCGAAAGCCTTCATGACTTATGCAATACTTTCAAATGAGGCAGGTGTCGGTCTAATACAGTCAACCAGTGTCTATTCTAACCCTTCCCTGATTAAATGTTTTCCTTATTGCAATGAAATCCAAAACTGCATGGAAGTAGGGGAACCTTTCTCAAATTTAGTTTGGTTATTAAATTCCCTTTACTGAACTAAGAAATCCTGTTTAATGATTTCAATTTGTGAATACAGTTTATCACATGTATTTTTTTTAAACACTTTTCATAAAACAAAAAAATGTAAAAAGATCTGAAATCCTCTTTTAAATAATGACACACAACAGACCTGTTCTCTAAAGGAAATAATTATGATTAAATATTTGTCTATGGAACAATATTCAACTTAAAGTGTCATCTTTTGAGATCACCCTGTTCACAAAAATAAATCACTAAATTGCCAGGTAAAGAGAGGTTGCACGCCACTAGTTGGGTTGAACCCTTCTAGTATGGTGAAGAATGGGTTTTAAAAATAAGGAAATTGAATAACCTACTGAACATCAAATTTCTTTTATGAATTTATATTTTCGTGAAACATTTAATTAACTCAGTAATCATTTCAGGTACCCCCTGGAGTTCGTTCAAGTACCCCCAAGGGTACCCGTACCGCCATTTGAGAACCACTGCTCTGGAAAGTGAAGTTTCAATATTGCAAATAAAATGCACAGGACGTTTTCCCCTCCAAACATTCAGACAAAATAAAATTTGCAGAACTTATCGATCCAAATCAATCAATCACCAACCAAGCCAATCAGCTGGGTGTGTATTCAACTTTTTACTCAAATGTGATGTTATTTGTGATGATGTTGCACTGGTTTCTAAAACTGCTGTTCTTAATATTTTGCAGCCATTGCAAAGGTCCTGCACAGTGCACCTTGCTTTTTTGACGCAAACTATTTCGGGCAAAGATATGAGAAAAACAGCAGCGTTCCCTCGGCGAGGATGAGACGCACAATTGCGACAGTTGATGTGTATGGATGAGAGGGTGATTGGGGGGGTGAAGAGAGTGATGTTTGTTTTCGTGGGAGGAGGCGGGCTCAGGCGAGCCGGTAAACTGCTTGTGAAATGAAAATGGCTCTTTAGCAGAATCCAGGACACTTGGGCCGGGCTGGATCAATGCCTCTGATTTAGTGTCTGAAAGCCTGTCAGTGGGGGTGGGGGGGGACAAAGAGGAGTTTGGAGGTGGAGGAGTCCTTAATGGAAAGAGGGGATGAGAGACGAGGGGGTGACACTCCTAGGAGGTAAAAATCAGTAAGATTGCTCCTCAAGTCCTCAAGAATCAATCTGTCCAGGCGACGGGACAGGGGGAGGGGCAATCTTGTTTTGCTGTAGGGGAATCGGTGCAGCCATTTGGGCCCAAATCAATAGTGGACACACGATGCGTCTTAAATCTTGACTTTCCTACGCAAGGCCAAGTGTGCTGGCGGTCAGCAACATCCTTACGATCACCTGCTGGTTCTAACACTGTACCTAAATTAGTCTTTTCGAAAACTGAAATCTGCCCTTTCTCTTCTAGTTTTTTCTCTCAATAGACCACCTCCTCTTTTTTTTTTTTTTTTTTTTTTTACATTTTCAGCCTATGATGGAGACAACATGAAAAAGATCTACATTGAACTCTAACCCTATTTGCAGAGGTTAGGGACTGCCGGCTTGCAGAGGCTCATAAAGCAACAGCGCAGCGTGTCTAGTATGTACACAATCATTAACCCACATTAATTTTCATTGTTCTACATTGAAAGGGATGCTACACTAAAGCCGGCGGAGGTCCCGGCCCTTTTGATCGTGTCGGGTTTCGCTCAAGGTCACAATTATTCTTCAGATATTCTCAAAAACAACTTAAAACATATTCCTTACATCAGGAGTGCACATGAGTACAACAAATGATAAAACAATGAGCCAAAATATCAGAAATAAACACTAAATTATTAAGTGTTTCTAGTCAAAATGGAAAAAGAAATAAAGCAAAATAATTGAGCCATTAATATCTAATCAATTGATGTATTGTACTCATGTCGAATACGGCGCAAAAAGTTGCATAAAGCTCAAGTAAATTATACAATTGCTTTTATATAGAAAGGTTGTTGAAGTTACTGAAAAATCTGGAAATCGAGAGGTAACGTGTAAATTTAATGTTAATCAATTAAACATCAGACTCTGGAGGAAAGAGAAGGATAAGATGTCTGGTGCCAATGTTAAAAGAAATTTCCCATAGATAGAGTAGTGGAATTTATCCCTGAACTCCAATCTTCTACATGCACAATTAGCACACTTGAAATACGACACAAAAATACACAGACAAGGACTTCAAAGCCTCTTCAAATTGGTGTTATCGCTTGAGGAATGACAAAGTTAAGTTGAGTTAAAAGTCTTGGTATGCACATTATGCATGGGCACAAGCATTTTTTCAAATCTGACTTGGACAATCGATTTGCATGTCACAAAGGAATTCCTGTAACAAGAAAAACTCCTTAAGAAAAACTTTGCTCTTGAACAAAACCTGACAAATCCGTGAGCGCTTGTTCCGTGCCTTTGCAAAAACTCACAAATTTCAATCGAGTAGAAGCTTCATCTAACCATTTTCAGCAGCAAAAATTGTAGATTTTTGGTATTTATATCACAATTCTTTCTGCGTCCTGCTTAGGTTAAAACAGTGTTTCTCGAATAGTGGTGCGGGGGAATGCCTGGGGGATTTGTTTTTGCCATGTGAAATGTAATTGTGATACAATTAGGGTTGGCATCTTTTTTCAGGCACTTTGATGCGCTTTTTCTGCTTAGACAAACCTTTAACCTGAATAAATGCTGTAAAAAATGTATTTAACAGTTACCTTTTCCTTGTGTTGGTGTTGAAACGGAGACAGGTTTAGGTATGGTTGGCGGGGCAAGTATTTTTTTCATTTTCCAAGGGAGGGGGGGGTTTGTGAAATATAGCTGGAAAGAACTGGGTTAAAATAACCATTCCCAACACACTTTTCATTGGGACAGAGTTTCATTTTATAAAAATCTTGTTACATTGCTCATTTAATTTTGGAAAGCCCTGGAATAATATGCACACTGCCCTCTTTATTGGATTATAGTAGAGCTCTGTTCACAAAAAGATTATTAATATTTGTCCATAAAAGAAAAGCGTCGGAATTATTCTCAAAAAGAAATAATTATAAAGGAATATTTTTCTACTGAAATATATTCAACACAACATTTTCAATGTATTTTCTTTAAATTTCATTTTTCGTTTTTTTCCCTTCCTTGCATTCCATGCTTATGATTGTTTGCCTCTCAGGAGGACTTTGACATCGCAACAAAAGCAGGACTTCGTGACGCCGGTGTTTTTTCACGTACCCTTGGGATGCGGCGACTCAAAGTGGAAGTGGCGGTAGGAGGGGCTGTTTTATTTTTATTTTGAGTGTTTAATGTATTAAAAGAGGACGAGGTAATGAATTATAATCTTTAATGCAGAAAACGATCGATACCTCCGAGGGAATAAATCAGCTTTTTACTGAGTGCGTCAAAGCCCCTAATACACTCGGGGAGAGGAAGGAAGGAGGGGGGGGGGGAGATGGATGGGGTGAGGCAGGAAGAAGTTATAGATGCACAAGCTCACCTCATTGAGTAAAAGCCCGCTGAGAGGTCACGGGGTCACTTGTTGTTTTCCCTCCGACCTTCCTCCCGCCGCTGCTTGCAAAATATCATTAATTGAATTTAGCTGGGCGAACCCCCATCAAAGAGCGCCTCTCTTGTCTCCCGCCCCTTAAAGTGGGGACACAACGAACTATGAATTACAACTTTTTGATCAATCGGCGGTCGAGTGCCGGTGACGCGCGCTGACTTGCCAATAGAAAAAAAAAGAGACTTTATTGTCATTGTGTGGCGACGATACAAGGGAAGGAGCCAGACTGCAAAGACACGCCCGACTTAACAAACATCCAATGCGGCTGCGAGTATTTATGATGCCTGGCCTGCTCAGTTAGCGGGCTAAGTGGCCCAAGTGAGCTTTTTGCTCAGCGGAGGCCCTTTAGTGAGACACGGTCATTAAAATGTGATGGCTCAGGAAAGGACTGAGGCCAAGGGGACGGGGGGAATAATGAGGAGGACCAAAACACGGAGAAGTTTGCTCGGAAAAGTCGAGCGGGCCAATCGTGTTACAGCCCTCGGCTCGTCGGTAATGAAGCAAGCGGCGCCGCATCTTCTGATCTGCGCCGCCATGTCATCCGGGGCGGGCATCCGTCATTCTTCGCTTTAGGAATCAAGAACAAACAATGTCATCTAATCGTTCATTTTAGTTGTTCTTTTTTTTTCTTTTTTTTTGCTTCCTTCATTTACTTGCTCCCGGGCTTTTCTTTGTTGCGTTTTTTTTTTTTTTTTAATGATTTCTCTCGCGTCTTCTTGCTTCAGCGAAGAGCGTTGGCTGAATAAACAAAGGTCAAAGTGAAAATTGATCATCTCCCTCCTCCTCACAACAGCCGGCGGTGGTGGGAAACTTCTAGACACACTGCCAGGAATTTTAAACCGGAATTGTGCTGCACTTGTTGCCTTGGCGCTCAAAACGAAGCTCGGCGTGACTGACGGGAGCCATAACTTCCGGCAGCTTTGTCCTGCTTCAGTAGATTTTGTTTGGAATGGCGTCATCATGTCAACATTATTGATGAGGTGGATTTGTGATCCATTAGTCATTTGCTGCTCAAAATTCTGCCTTGGGTTGCGAGAGAGGCAGCTATTCCCTTGTGCCGTCTACACTCAAATGCATATGACTTGAATAAAAACAACAACAGTGAGCTCATCCCTCAATTAATTTTGGAAAGCTTTTGTCCTCATTAAGGACATAAAGTGAGTTAGGGTACAACAACAGTTGACTTTGGGCCGAGACACAAGGTACCGCTCGCCGTGAGTTGTGGTCGACAGCAATCCCTTCTTTAGCCATTTTGACCGCTGAGAAAACGCAACTGTACATACTAAGGTGTTTATTTTTCAAAAACAAAACAATAACATGCGTTGGGGGGGGGGAAATAACTATGCATGGTAAAGTTGGCCATTTCATAAAAAGTTTGTTAAGTAGCCTACAGTATTTGTTTTATTTTTTCTCCAAAAAATATGTATAGTAATAAAAACGTACTATATATTTTTTTAAATGACCATTAACAAAAATAATTATATATAGTGAGAAAAAAGCGACTAATGCTGATGCCTCCTCCTCCACCTCTCCAGAGATTGACCACGTGTTATAACAATTTTTTTTCCAGTGAAAAAACCAAGGCTAGAAGTGATGTTTAAAAAAAAACAACAAAAGACTGAGCATAGTGAAGCTCTTTTACCTCTTCCCTCCAAAATTGCCCACATATTCCAAGGGTCTTTTTGAACAATTGTGTATGATGACCCCCCCCCCCCCCCCCCCCATCAGAAAATATCCTACAGATTTTTTTAATACAAAAAAATATATACATGAGTTTTTTTTTATGCCCATGTGTTTGAAATGACCTTGTATAGTACTGCCTGAACTGAAAAAAAAACCTGATGTATATTAGGTGTTCTTTTTTCACCACCATTTCTAGTAAGCCATTCTTTTAAAACAACCATGTGCAGTAAAATACTGACTCTTTCTTCCCTCAAAACGAAAAAACAACAACAACAAAAAACAATGAACGTATGTGTAGTAAGTAAATTTATTTAAAAATAAAATAAAAAAATATACTAAAGAGTTGTTGTGTCACCCCCCCCCCCCCCCCCCCCCCACCCCAAAAAAATGAAGATCATGTAATAATGTATAGCAAAAAGGAGTCTTCTTGAAAGATGTCTGTCTTCGGTAACTGCACCCTTTCACGTCCAATTCCATAATGCCCCTGCCCATCTGTCTGAGTGTTTGCGCTGCACAGGAACCATTTGGTGCAATTGAGCCATTAGATCATTTAGCATTAGCCCGCTGACTGGCTTTACAGGAGCCTTAAAGTCAAGCACATGTGAGCCAGATGGCCCAGGTTTCTTCCCCTTTATCCCACTGCACACATATGGAATATAAGATAAGGTTTTGAGCACATTTTGGAAGCCCTCATTCAATCCCGGCACTACTCTAAATTGAAGCGATTTTTTAAAAGTTTGTCCTTTTTAATCAAAATAGAAATGTGTATTAACATACAATACTTTTTGAAATGTGATATTTAAATGACAAAATTACAGCAACGCCCGTGCCCCAAAAATGATTAGTTCCTCCCTATCATCACCACCAGTCCTTTTTGTTGCCAAATTTATTTTAGCTCACAGTTGATGTTGTTAGCTGACGATTCTCTTCTAGCTCGGAATGGTTTCAGGTGGTTTCACACAGTATGAGATCATGCCCAGTTAATCTCTGATTTCTTGTTCAGGGCCACAAAAGGATGTCAGCTGGTCACTTGAACCAAAAAGCTCATTTGGTGCATCATTTTCACACGGCTTGATTCCTCCTCGTTTCCAAGTTAGCATTGCCCATTCCGAAGGAGCACTTGCACTGCTAACAGGCTTCTCCTTTTTACCTTGAAGTGAGCCAAACCGGAGCAGATCAATCAGCAGGAGCAGCAGAGACATTTGAGATAATCCCATAAAGGTTTATTGCGGACGGGATGACGCAGTGCGAGCGCGGCTTAAGTGCACTTGTCGACTCCACTTGAACACTTTGCATGCTTGGCTATGCTACGAGATACTCGAGGAACACCGCGATGCCTCTTTGAACACTGAAGATTCTTGTTCCCCAAACTATTATGACTGGCTCTTGGCACTTGAAAACAAACGACAGAAGGCTGGGAAAACAATATTATATCACCCTATTCTATGTATCGTTTGGCAAATTTGGAACACTTAGAACCAGTTAAGCTTGTGTCGTCGAAAGAAGGTGAAGAATATTTAAAAAACAGTAAACCAGACAAAGTGATGGATTAAAAGAGCGGTGTCCAAACTATGGCCGGGGGGGTAATTGGTGACCCGTTGTCCTTTAAGGGGTCATATGCTAACAATTATAATTGATACTAATCATTTTTTAATACACTGTACAGCTTCTATGCATATGCACGGATGCAAATAATTTATTTGCAAATTCACTAAAAATGAAACATTGCTCTTCTCAGACCTGAATTTATATTCTCAATTTTTAACTACTGTTAGAAATCTGATTTTTTTTTTTTTTTTGTGAAGAATTGACAAAATTGGATTTGGGGAGCAATTTTTTCCATCGTGGAGCTTTTTTCCAGGTTTATCCCAAGGACCTGAAGCAACGGCTTTCATTAAACAATAATATGACATTACTCACAACATTATTATTATTAGAGTTATTAATGTTTAATTCATTTTTGGCCTTTTTTTCTCCATGAGTTAGATATTTCTGACTGCATTTGAATGCGTCATACTTCTCTTCTCTTCACATCAGCAACTACAGGACATCCGGATGTGTCGAGTTTATTGAAAAGCGACCGGCGCTCCGAGGAAAAATAAAAGCCTGCTAATTTTGAAGTTGGCCCTAGATAGCGTGTTGGTGGGATGTTACAATAAGTTCTGTATTCTTTACTTTACATACCTATTCCCCCTCTACCTCATTTTCCGACAGTGGCCCGATCACCAAAAGTCTAACAAACCTGGCATTATTGAACACAAGTAAACTGTCGCTCAAAAACCGTTTGTTACCAAATTCTGAACATATTATATGAATCGTTCCAAAGTATAAAAAGTTGGAAAATGCTCCTGTTTTGATACTGAATGTAGAGGCTGTAATGACTTCATTTGCTAACTTTGGAGTGATTGAGTTAAAAATATATCCAATTTATCCCATGTGCAGCCCTTGGAGGAATAAGGCTGGGCTCCTCTGTCTTGAAACAATCTATAAGTGCAACTCAAACAATAAATAAAAGGAATTGAGTGAGTCTGTGAGTCTTTTTCATGTGTTGTTGTTGTTGGAAAGTTGACCTGTAAGACAGAACAGAATTTCATAAATAATATCAAACTTTATTACCTATCAGCTTCATTCTGAATTTTCCTTCTCCTCACCTCCGTTTGTGTCCTCCTCAGGACAATCTTGACCCGTGACTTTGGCCTGCGGAGGAGAGCTCCTTTCGCCGCTGTCCCTCTCCCAGAGGACCGTGGAAGTGTTCTGGCCGGAAAGCAGGTGAAGGCGAGGCGAGGTCTTTTGGTCGCCCGGACTGAAAGATTGAGAAACTCCAGCCCTGGTCAGACCCCAACCGTGACGGGATCCCAGTTTACGGCGACCCCCGGAGCCGGAACGTGGAGCCAGATTGGTGGGAGAGGAAATTTCTGGCTCTGCGTGGTGCGGAGCTTTTCTCGAGGGACATGGAGAACCTGGAGCAC